>NC_056743.1:379145387-379410387 GCF_019279795.1 Protopterus annectens | reverse complement strand
CTAGCTCCAACACCCTAGCCCAAAGGTTCCTAGAATTTATAAACTCAAATGCTATGGAACAACTTGTTACCACTCCCACAAGAGGGGAAAACATACTGGACCTGATCATCACCAACATGGGGACTCTATCCTCCAGACCAGAAGTGTATCCCTCACTGGCAAGATCAGACCATAAACTCACTGGATATTCACATCCCGACCCCACCCCCTGCCCAGAAAACCACAGTGAAAAACTTCTCTAAAGCAAATTTCACACTCCTCAAAACCGAGGTGGAATCCTTCAAAGCCCCTGGGCCTGTGGAAAATACGGCCCAGACCGCAGAATCCTTTATAAATGCATTCTATGAACACCTTCAGGAATGCATGGATCATGCGATCCCAAATAAAACCAAGACCCAATCCTTCAAAGGCAGACGTCCTGTCTGGTGGACCCCAGCCATAAACAAACTATACAATAGAAGGAGGAAGCTACTAAATGATAGAGCAAAATCCCAAAAAGGGAAGGCATCACTGATCAGTATTAGCAAAAAACTACGGGCACTCATAAAATTATCTAAGGCCAGCTTCGAGAGAAAAATTGCACAGGACACTAAGGATAATCACAAGGCTTTCTTTAGTTATGTTAGGAACCTGGGTGGTAATTCCCAGATATGCTCAGAATTAGTCCAAAATGACAAAAAATACACTGAACCCACAGACATTGCCAACATCCTAGCTGACAGGTTCAGCGCAAACTTCTCCCCCCCCACCAAAAGGGCAAATATCTATCCCAGCAGAGTGCTGCCCCCCTGACATCTCAGATGCTCAGGTAAGAGCCGCCCTCTCCAAAGCAAAAAACACAGCATCAATGGGACCAGAAGGTATCCCGGGCTGCATCCTACATGAACTCCAAGAAGAGCTAAACCCAAACATAAAACTACTGTTCAATCTCAGCCTTACTACAGGATATGTGCCCAAAGAGTGGCGTACTGCAACAGTGGTCCCTCTCCATAAAGGTGGTGCCTCAACGGATCCTGGAAACTATCGCCCCATAAGCCTAACTAGCTTGGTTTGCAAAGCTATGGAAAGGATCATCATGGACCTCATAAATAAAGATATTGGGGACCTACAGACACTGGATCCTACCCAGTTTGGCTTTGTTAAGGGCAGATCTTGCATCTTAAACCTGGTTGATTTCTTTGAAACAGTCACCAAGGCGATTGACGAGGGGAAGGTGGTCCACACAGCCTACCTGGACCTCGCAAAAGCCTTCGATACAATACCCAACTCGGGCATTATAGATAAGCTCACCAGCTTAAATATAAACCCCTATGTCACTAGATGGATTGCAAACTGGCTCAAGGACAGAACCCACATGGCTAGAATTGCTGGAGCCATGTCAGACTCCAAACCAGTTACAAGTGGTGTCCCACAAGGCTCAGTCCTGGGACCTCTCTTGTTCGGTATATATTTCTCGGAGGTACAGGCCAACACGGAAGGACTGTGGCTGACCAAGTTCGCAGATGACTGCAAACTGGGTGCCATAATCGACTCTCCAGCCGACACAAGCATCCTCCAAAAGGGCCTCATAGAAACAGACAACTGGTGCCAGAGCCATGGCCTCAAGCTAAATGCCAAAAGTGTATAGTCATCCCCTTTGGCAAAAACAGTGCCCACAAATTACCACATAGGTGGTAATCCATTAAGTACAGAAGAAGTAAGTAGGGACCTGGGGACCCAAGTTGATAGCAATCTCTCATTTGACAACCACGTGGCCAAAGTGGTTAGAAAAACATTTTATATAGCCCACCTAATCATGAAGGGATTGACATCTAGATCAGGGGAGGTCATCATGCCTCTTTACTCATCCCTCATCAGGCCCATAATTGAGTACAATGCCCCTTTTGGGATGTACCTTACCAGACACCTGCAGCAACTGGAAAGACCCCAAAAGTACCTCACCAAGAGGATCAAAGGGCTCAAACAGATGCCATATGCTGCCCGGTTAAAGAAACTACAGCTCTACTCAGTGGCATACCACCTGTTCAGAGGCGATCTGTGCCTGACGTATAAAGCCATGTCCAACCCGGAATTAATGGACATGCTGCACCTCAGAAAATCAAAATCCCATCGAGCTACGCACTCGAGAGACTTGAACCTCAGCACTGAAATAAATAGGACATGCTGGAGGGACAGATTCATAACCCAGAGGCTCCCTTCACTCTGGAATAAAATCCCAGTCCAGGTTAGACAGAGTCCCTCATTGACTCTCTTCAAGAGGAATCCTGATGAGTGGATGGGAGATCGTAGGTTTACCCCGGGTATCACTTCTGTGTCACTGTTACACAGAGGCACAGTATACTAACATCGAAAAAGGGCATAGCAAAATAAATTTAAAATGGGTGGCGAAAGCCAAACACATTCTGGCTAGGCTTATAAATGCCCTAGGGCAGATAGCCTAGTATGAACCTATGAACCTATATATATATATATATATATATATATATATATATATATATATACACACACACACACACACACACACACACACACACACACACACACACACACACACACACACACACACACACACACACATATATATATACATGGGTCTACTTTGCTTAATCGAAATTACACTTACCTGAACCTGAAAAACGCTAGACGACGTCAACAAAAACTTAATAACAAGAACCAACGAATCACTGATATTTTTTACAGGGAAATGAACCATTTGGCCACCAGGACACAAAAACAAAAAAAGGGAGGCAAACTAAACCCATGCAAGAGGGGGACTCCCCCCCCCCCCCACACACACACACCCTCCAACTAAATATACCAACTCCGACATCACACTACACTGGGGAAAAGGGCAAAGTTCAGCCTAGTGGCCAAGTGGTTTGTTTCCCTTTAAAAAAATATCACCGATTCATTGCTTCAGGTTATTACGTTTTCATTGAAGTCATCTCGCGTTTTTCAGATTCAGGTAAGTGGATTTTTTTTTTTTAATTTTATTTTGCAGTTTGTTTACTGGGATAGTCCATTGGGCCAAGAAGAGACCACTTTCAACAGAGTCCTGTGGAGAAAAGCTCCATGAACAACAATATAATATGAAGACAATGCATTTATATTTATGTAATACTATTGAAAAACGATATTACACAACATGACAAAAAATCCACAATTGCAGTGAAAATGCAGTCAAAAAGCAAAAGGTAAAATTACACCCACATACATAAATAAGTCAATTAAAATAAGAAAACTCCAAAGGTGCATATTCCTGTTGATTTGTTACAATGTGAAATAACACAGAGTTGACATTACAGTTTTACATGAAATCTTAGCAGAGTTAAAGTACGATGGGGATAAGAGGTGTTAATTCTTGAATCCAAGAAAGTAGAGCAAGAGTAGGAGTAAATGAGAAAAGTGAAGATGATGGTAGTCAGAGAAGCTCAGTATGATGAAGAGAAGGGAGAAGTAAAGTAGTGTGAGAAATGGCGAAAAAAGAGGTGAGATGTGGGATGAGAGCAGCAACATACCCAGAGGGTTCTGAGATGGGAATGAAGCAGGGTCTTAAAGGTAGAGTGGTTGTCAGTAGTATGAATAAGAGGTGGCAGGGAGTTCCAGAGACGAGCTAGGGAAAAGGATAGTAGGTGTTTGCCTGGAGGATGAGCAGGCTTGTGCAGTTCAAGCAAATTCTGGTTATTGAATCTTAGAAGTCTATTGGGTTGGTGCATTTTGTAGGAGAAGGCAAGGGAGGGGCAGATGGAGGGATTAAAGATGAATTTATGGGCATGAGTAAGTTGAATGTAGCTAAGATGGTTGGGAAGTTCGAGCCAATTGAGTTTATGTAGGGCATTGCAGTGGTGGGAGGAGGCTTTATAGCAGTTAGCAAACTTAGAAATTTTGTTATAACAGGAAGATAGTTTTGTTTTTAGAGAAGACTGAAGGTTGGTAAGAAGTGGGGACAATATAGGACAGAAGGAATGAGAAAGGTGTTAGAGAGTACATGTTTAGTAGTGGGAGTGATATAGCGGTAATGGTGGTTGAGCATACCTAGTTTCTAGTGGGTTTTCTTTATATTGGTTAGTAGGTGGGTATCAAATTTTAACTGTTCATCAATAAGGACTCCTAGAAGCTTTACATGGGAGGCTACCTCGAGAGTGGTATTGTTTTGACTAGTAATGGAGAATGAGTTCTTATCTATAATGGTACTTTTTGAAGGGGGAAATAACATAATTTTAGTTTTTGATGCATTGAATGATAGGTGATTGTCTATCATCCAACGTTCGGTATAAGAGAAAGCATCCTGAGTTAGTTTTAAGAGAGTGGCAGTGGAAGTGGCAGAGCAGATGATCATAGAGTCATTTGTGTATTGAATCAGTTTAGCACTAGGAATGTTTTGGTGGAAGTCATGTATGAAAATGTTGAACAGTAGGATATGCCTGTAGGTGTATTAAGGAAGGAGGAGGAGGTGGCTTTGTTCCATTTGACAGCTTGTTGTCTGTCGGAGAGATAACTAGAAAACCAGTTGACAGAAGAGTGGTATTGGTTTAGATTAGAGAGTTTAGATAGGAAAAGGTTATGGGAGATAGTGTCAAAGGCCTTGGATAAGTCCAGAAGCAGGGTGGACACTAGACAGCTGGAATTCCGGGCTTTGTTGATGGTTTCAAGGAAGGAGAGGAGAGTGGTTGTGGTACTGTGGCCAGGTCTAAAACCATGTTGTGTTGGGGTAAGTAAGTGGTTGTCTGTGAGGTAGGGTAGAAGTTGAAGGTGGATACACTTTTCTAGAACTTTTGAGATAGAGGATAAGACAGAGATTGGATGGAAATTGGGAATGCTGTTATTACCTCCCCTGTGAAGGGGAATGATATAGACCTTTTTCCACAGGAGGGATACATAGTTTTCTTGGATTAAGCGGTTTATTAAAATGGAGATAGGAAAGGTGATGGCATCGTCATCAGGGGCATTTGAGCATGGTTTCAGTTTCCAAAGGAGTTTTTTTTTGGTGGAGATAGGAATGGTTTGATAGTGAAGGAAGGGGGTTGGGAGGTGGTAGTGTTAGGGGAGGGAGAGATAGGAGGAGGTGGAAGTGAAGCTTTGTTGGGGAAGGAAGTAGTTTGGCTATAGAATCAATAAAGAAAGAGTTAAATTGGGTGGCTAAGGAGAGGTCTGGGACATTTGGGTCAGGGCAGTGGTTGTCTCTTTTGCCAGGATTGAGGAGGGTGGAGATACCATTCCAGAATTTTTTGGGGTTGGTCTTGAATTTTGAAGCATGGAGAAGTATATATATACATAAGCACAAATACTATTCTCTTCCAGCACACATCTAAGATAAGCATGTATCAATTATCATTAACTCCAAAGCATCACCAACCTCATATATTTTATTTATTGCCCCAATATAACACATTACTCTGATAATAACTGCCTATTTGTGCATACATAACTTCTCACATATCTCTATACATCCCACCACACAGGCACACCTCACCTTACTAATATTTAAATCTTATAGAACTTATATTAGTTCTGTCTATCATAACTCAATAATAATGAATGTGAAATATTCCTATACTAACTGACCAAACTTAAACCCTATTGCCAAGTTAATCCATTCTCCTTAAGTACTTCCTGCACCTTATTCTGTGCCATAGCATAAACACTATATATATATATATATATATATATATATATATATATATATATATATATATATATATGGGTCTACTTCAAAACACTGAATTACTATAATGTCGAACCACAAAACATTGAGACCATAACATCGAAAGTTCAGAACACTGAAAAGTGAGAACATCGAAATTAATATAACCATGAAAATTTAAATCATTGAGTCTTATATCATCAAAAGTGTTACATGGTTATGGTTTAAAGTGTTAATTTTGTGATATCACTTTAAGAAGTTGTATTATGTAGTAAACAAACATGGTGGATGGTATGTTTTGCAGTTTAAGAGAGGTTCTCAGGTTGTATAGTATAAGTTTATCAGATAACGGTTAAGCATTGTTGTATTTGAGTGATGGATTTAGTAGTGTAAAAGAATTCATGTTAGTGCTGTGGAAAGCGACAGGATAACTGAGAAGAAGAGCAAGTTTTTATTTTGGTTGTATGTACGTGTTGTCAAGAAAATAGAAGTACATGTTTGAGATATTATTTGTATATTCTGTATGGACATTGCAATACAGTGGGGAATGGGAAATTTACCTTGTCTCCACTGTAGTGCAATCTTGGAGTTGGTATGTTTAATTTGCAGGGGGTGTGGGGGGCTTGCCTTAATAGGATGCCTTCAAACGGGAGGCTAAAGAGCTCTTCCACACTCAAATAAGGTAGAAGGACTTCACAGACCTGCCAAAACCAATATTTCTTGATATCCTCTAGCAGTTTGGTTCATAGGTTTATACTAGGCTATCTGCCCTAGGGCATTTATAAGCCTAGCCAGAGTGTGTGTGGCTTTCACCACCCCTTAGGATGAGAATACTATACCCATTAGTTTGCTGTGCCTCTGTCCAGCAGTGACACAGAGATGATTCCCGGGGTAAAACTACGATCTCCCATCCACTCGTCAAGATTTCTCTTGAACAGAGTCAGTGAGGGGCTCTGCCTCACATGGACTGGGATTCTGTTCCATAGTGTAGGGAGTCTCTGGGTGATGAATCTGTCCCTCCAGCACGTCCTATTTATATCCCTGTTGAGGTTTAAGTCTCTTGCTCTCGTGGCTCTGGTGGATTTGGATTTTTTGAGGTGGAGCATGTCCATTAATTCCGGGTTGGACATGGCCTTGTATGTCAGGCACAGATCACCTCTGAGCAGACGGTATGCGACTGAATAGAGCTGGAGTTTCTTCAGTCGGGCAGCGTATGACATATGTTTGAGCCCCTTTATCCTTTTGGTGAGGAACTTTTGGGGTCTTTCCAACTGCTGCAGGTGTCGGGTAAGGTACATTCCAAATGGGGCGTTGTACTAAATCATTGGTCTGATAAGTAAAGAGTACAGGGGTACAATGACCTCTCCTGATCTGGATGTGAATCCCTTCATGATCAGGTGGGCAATGTAGAAGGTCTTCCTAACCACTTTGGCAATGTGAGTGTCAAAAGAGAGGTTACTGTCAACTTGGGTCCCCAGGTCCCTGATAACTTCTTCCGTGTTTAATGGATTACCACCTATGTGGTAATTAGGGGTTACCTTGTTTTTCCCAAAGGGTATGACTATACATTTTTTGGCATTTAGCTTAAGGCCATGGCTCTGGCACCAGTTATCCATTTCTATGAGACCTCTCTGGAGGATGTCTGTGTCTGATGGAGTGTCAATTATGGTGCCCAGTTTGCAGTCATCTGCAAATTTTGTCAGCCACAATCCCCCTATGTTTGCCTGCACTTCAGAAAAATAAATGCCGAACAAGAGGGGGCCCAGGACTGAGCCCTATGGGACACCGCTCGTGACCGGCTTAGAGTCTGACATGGCACCAGCAACTCTAACCCTGTGGGTTCTGTCCTTGAGCCAGTTTGCAACCCATCTTGTGACAAATGGGTTTACATCTAAGCTGGTGAGCTTTTCTATAATGCCCGAGTGGGGTATTGTGTCGAACGCTTTTGCTAGGTCAAGGTAGGCTGTGTGAACTGCCTTACCCTCATCAATGGCCTTAGTGACTGTTTCGAAAAAGTCGACCAAGTTCAAGAGGCAGGATCTGCCCTTGACAAAGCCAAATTGGGTAGGATCCAGTGTCTGTACATCCCCAATGTCTTTATTTATGAGTTCCATTATGATCCTTTCCATAGCTTTGCAGACAAGGCTCATCAAGCTTATGGGGCGGTAATTTCCAGGGTCCGTAGAAGCACCGCCTTTGTGGAGTGGGACCACAGTTGCTGTACACCATTCTTTGGGTACGTATCCTGTAGTAAGGTTAAGATTAAACAGCAGCCTTATGTGTGGGTTTAGTTCCTCATTGAGTTCGTGTAGCACACAGCCGGGGACACCGTCCGGTCCCATTGATGCTGTGTTTTTTGCTTTAGAGAGAGCAGCTCTCACCTGGGCATCTGAGATGTTTGGGAGGCTAGACTCTGGTGGGATAGATATTTCTCCTTTTGGGGGAGGGAGGGGAGAAATTTGCACTGAACCTGTCTGCCAGTATGTTGGCAATGTCTGTGGGTTCAGTGATTTTTGTATCATTTTGGACTAATTCTGAGCATATCTGGGAGTTTCCACCCAGGTTTCTAACATAGCTAAAGAAGGCCTTATGATTGTCTTTTGTGTCTTTAGCGATTTTTCTCTCAAAGTTGGCCTTGGATGATTTTATGAGTGATCGTAATTTTTTGCTAGTATTGATCAGAGATGCCTTCCCATTTACGGATTTTGCTCTGTCATGTAGTAGCATTCTCCTCTTGTTGTAGAGTTTGTTTATGGCTGGGGTCCACCAGACCGGGCGCCTGCCTTTGGTGGACAGGGTCTTGATTTTATTAGGGATTGCTTGATCCATACATTCCTGGAGGTGCTCGTAGAAGGCATTTGTAAGGGTTTCAGCAGCGTGGGTTGTGGTTTCCACTGGCTCGAGGGCCTTGAAGGATACCACTCCAGTCTTAAGAAGTGTGAAGTTTGCTTTTGAGAAGTTCTTCACTGTGGTCTTTTTTGCTGGGGTTGGGGCGGATGTGGATCTCCAGTGAGATTAATTTATGGTCTGATCTCACCAATGAGGGATATACTTCCGGTGTGGAGCATTTTGTCCCCATGTTTGTGATGATCAGCTCTAGTATATTTTCTCCTCTTGTGGGAATGGTGACTAGTTGTTCCATAGCATTTGAGTTTATGAACTCCAGGAACCTTTGGGCTAGGGTGTTGGGGCTTGAGTAATGTTCCCAGTCTATGTTTGGGTAGTTGAAGTCACCCAATATGATGGTGTTTGGAGAGACATTCATACTTTCCAGTGTCTTCAGGAAGGCTGTGTGGGTTTCCTGAGTTTGAGAGGGTGGTCTGTAGCATGCTACAAACTGTAGGGCAGTTTTACCTATGGTTAATTGCACCTGGATGGTCTCCGATGCTTCGTGCATTGCCACTAACCTGGAGGTGTGGGTATCCTTTATGAATATGGATATTCCCTCCTTTTGTGGTTCGGTCCGGATTTTGGGGCGAACGCATGATATGAGGTATAACCTGATAGTGCTGGGGTGCTCTCAGGAGCCTTGAACCAGGTTTCAGTCACAGCACAGACATCGATGTTCTCCATACTGAGGAGGGCTTCGAGGGCGTGCATCTTGAGGTTTAGACTTCTGGCATTGAGCAGTATTACCCTTAGTTTTTTTCCATTTTTGTTTTCTAGGGCGGTAGGTTTATCATTTGAGCCTTGCCTAAAAAAGGCACTATGGGGGTGGCAAGAGCCTTTGCCAATATCCGGAAGCCCAGGGGTGACAGGTGCAAGCCGTTTCTTGCAAAGCAGCGTGGCTTGTCAAGCATGTCATCCCAGGCAGACAGACTTTGGATCCCCTTAGAATGACACCAGTAATTAAGCCAATTATTAAAGCTGATCATTTTGTCTCTGTATTGTGGCATCATTCTTGGTGAGGGTAGGATACTGCTCAGGGTCAGGGTCATACCGGCCTGGGATACATAATCTGAGAGCTCCTCTATGTCTCTTTTCATGTAGTCCAGGGAGGTACGTCTCAGGTCGTTCACACCGGCATGGACAATGACCGAGTCATACTTGTACTTGCTGTGGAGTGACCTGAGTGCTTGTGTTATGTGGCGGATTCTAGCGCCCGACAGGCAGCTTACTGTGATCTTTTCCTTGTTCAGTCTGGTGAGTGGGACGTCAGTGTGTCTGACTATGGAGTCACCTATAACAAGTGTGTCTGGCATTGTGTTTGGCCTTAAGGGCTGTGACAGTTTAGCACACTGACTTTGAGAGCTATGTGTTGCATGTCTTATGTCTTGAGGTGGCAGTTGCTTGGGTGTCTGCTTTGGAGGCCTCTGTAGTTTTGGTAGATTTTTGATCAGTGCCTCCGAGTATGTCTTTGTGTGTTTATGTGTTTGTTTTGCAGTTTGTTTGACTTTGTTAAGTCCTGTCTAATGAATCTGGTAAACATTTTTGAGAGTAACACAAGCCGTGGGCAGCAGTCATGCGCCCCGTACACCATATCTTGACTTTAACAAAGCATTTGATACCAGACCACATGATAACATAATTAAGCTAAATGTGCTGATCCATATGAGGTTAAGTGTACAAAAAGCTGTCTGAGAAAAAGAAACCGCACAGCGGGAGTGGCAGGTGCATCCTCAGAGAGTTTGAAGGTAACCAGTGGAGTCCCTCAGGAATCAGTACTACTCAGCATGTAATTCTCTGATCTCCAGATAAGAAACAAGGATCTCTAAGTAACCAAGTTTGTGGATGACTGTAAACTGGGTGTCATCCTCAAATACCCTTCTGACATACAGAAGCTGCAACATAAACTTAGATATGTTAATAACTGATGCACAGAAAATGGGCCAAATTTAAATGCTAAAAAGTGCAATACTGTCAGATTTGGTAAATTATTACTCAATCCAAATTATAGTATAGGCAGCACTCTATTCCAAAATGAAAATCTAGTAAAAGGCTTTGGAACATGGGTGGATAATTCCCTCTCCTTTGAGCATAATGTTGCAACAGTGGTTAAGAAATCGTTCTGTCTGGTGCATCTGATCACAAAAGATATCTCCTTTAGAACCAAAAAAGTCCTTACCCCTCACTATTCTACATTGATCTAGCCCATCATAGAATCCTTTTGAGATGCATCTTACTAACCATATTAAGCAATTGGAGAGACTCTAAAGGTTTAGACGTTCCTAAAAAAAAAAAAAAAAAAAAAAAAAAATCACAGGCTGAAAAGACCTAGGCTACCAGGAAAGGTTCAAGGCTCTGTCCCTGTATTCAGTGCCCTTCAAACTCCTTACAGTTGATCTGTGTTTTGCTTTTGACCCACTATGGATCTAGTGATCTAAGAGCTCCACAAATCAGTCCACTGAACATTTGCCCCAGAGATCTGAACCTGCTTCAACAAAAAAATAATCATGTTGAAGAGACAGATACATCACACAATGACTATCCCTTCTCTGGAATAAAATTTCACTCTAGATCAAGCAATATGACAAACTATCTTCCTTTAAAACTGGGTTAGACAATTGGACGGGTATTCACAAATTCACCCCACAGGATGGCTGGCCTATCATTCCTTGAAAAAGTGAGGTAAGATCTAAGGGAGGGTTACTGGCAAAATGTAAATGGCCACATGGCCCAGCTGCCTTGTATTTTGTATAATTTATATGATCCTCCCAGTCTTAGAAGTACTGTAGCCAGATTCTTTAGTCCCTCCTCCCTAGAGGCCTGACCAATTTTATAGGCTCCAGAAATATCTTTAAAACAACCCCATAGCTGATCTAGTTGTGGTGTCCCTGGATTCCACCAATGGAAATACTTATGCTCTCTCCAAAAATCCCCTTCCTAATGACAACAAAAGCAAGATCATTTTTCATTTTGACAAGGAAACTTACATCTCTTCTACTCTAGCTTTTCACTTATATACTGAGATACTGAAAATATCTCCTCACTCAGCTCAAATCTAAGGCACAGAGGATTAAAAAGACCTAAATGGGAAGAATTTCAGACTTTGCTAAGTTCCTTGTTGTTAAGCACTCTAAGAAATTTGACTATAACACATTGGATGCATCATGCAAGGCTGCAGCTAGAGGCTCTGTTATTAGAAGACATGCTTGGCTGAGGATTCAACTCCTGCAGTGCCATACTAAAGCATATCTTTTAATGAGCTCTAGCTAAGGTTCTTTTCCTGGAATCTCCAGTGAAAAAGGTGTTCAAAAGACTGGAGGAGAAAGGTAAAACTTATCAAACTTCTTAACAGTTGTTTTCACTCCCAAGCTTCAAAGTACAACAGAAATTATCCAACAAAAAGCTGGCCTTTTTACTCCAAGCAAGAAAAAGTCAAATCCCAAAAATGTTAGAGGACAGTCTGCTACAAGAAGAAACAATACGCACAGGAGAAGGATAAAACTGAGACCCTCAGGGCCATGGCACCTAGACGGACCAGAACAGCTAGGAATTAGTCAAGCTTCTCTCTCCCTTCCCAGAAATCCCACTTTAATTTCCCTCCCTCTCCTTCCACATCCTGCCTCCTCTACCCCTGTAAGGACTGGTGGTCATCTGGGCCTCTTTTCAAAACAATGGAACCAAAGACCAATGGGTCTTCAAAGTTGTAAGTCAAGGGTATAGACTACAATTTTAAGTAGGCAAACTTGGTTCCACACATGCTGGAAGGCATCAACACCTAGGGAGCAGGACACAGAAAACCAAAAAGAGAGGAAATTACATGATTTTTCCTCAAGAATATGTCTAGTCCCAAGGAAAGAAAGAATTTAGAGGCCTACATTAGCCCTGTCAAAGTTCAAAGCACTCCTCTATGGATGAGGGCATTCTGCCTGAAGGACCACGGTGGGTGTCATCATGCAGGCATTATTCAGCTAACTCCACTCCTCTTGGTGGCATGGGTACTTGCATCACCTCAAAGACCACATATACCCATGCATCATCTGCATGCATGCATGCTTTTTAATGTGCTTGACAAGGGTTACTGTCACAGGCTAGGGTGGTCATGCCCACATCTGTCTGTGGTCCAGCCACCAATGACCAAGGCTAGGTTAATTTAATGGAGCAAAAGCCATAACCAGACCATCAGTTCACTGACCCTCCCTTACCTGTGCCATCAAGTATCTGACCCAGTACTCAAATTCTGGTCACAAGTGTCACAGTTAGAGTTTTCCACACCACTGGTACAGTCTAGTTCCAAAGTTCAAAATGCTGACCCTGCATGGTCTTCTATCATTTCTATTTCAACAAGCCCTTTTGGTCATGCAGCATCTAAAGTATGCCACATGCCTTCCTCCGCATTCCCATTTTGATACAGCAAAGAAAGCACCTCAGATTTAAAGAAGGGCTGCCCATTATCAGTTTACATGGTGGCCCTTTGGCTTGTCCGCTGCATTCAGGGTATTTACAAAATGCTGTCTTAAGCACATGCTTATTCTAGGATCAAAGACATTCACATCTACCCCTACATGCACTACTGTCTGATTGATAAAACATCCCTCAGAGTTACTCAGATGGTTTTACAGTTTACCCTTTCCTGTTTCAACATGCTGGAACGCTCTCTGAACCTCCTGAAATTCCACATCATCCCTACACAACAGGTATTGTTTCTTGGGGCACTGCTGGACACTGAGAAGCTGAGGGTTTTCTACCCTTCAGACAAGCTACTCTCCTTGTTAAAATAATTCCAGACAATCATCCAGCAAAGCACCAGTACAGCAAATGAGTGTCCACAAGACTTGCGCTTGGTTTAAGTGACTTGCTGTGGGTGTAAATCTGCTGTCATTCCACAAGACTTGCTCTTGGTGAAAGTGACTTGCTGTGAGTATAATTCTAGTGTGATTCCACAAGACTTGCTCTTGGTGTAAGTGATTTGCTGTGTGTAAGTCTTGTGGAATCAGAGCAGACTTACACCAAGAGCAAGTCTTGTGGAATCAGAGCAGACTTACACCCACAGGAAGTCACTTACACCAAGACCACATCTTGTGGAATCACAGCAGGCTTAAACACAGAGTAAGTCACTTACACCTAGAGCAAGTCTTGTGGAATGACAGCTGATTTACACCCACAGCAAGTCACTTACACCAAGAGCAAGTCTTGTGGAATCATAGCAGGCGTAAACACAAAGTGAGTCACTTACACCTAGAGCAAGTGTTTTGGAATGACAGCAGACGTATACTCACAGCAAGTCACTGACAGCAAGTCTTATGGAATCACAGCCAGCTTACGCACAGAGCAAATCCTTTGGAATTAGAGCAAGTCTTATACCCAGAGCAAGTCATTTACACTAAGAAGAAAACCATGATGAGAGGAGTAAGTGGCTGGGTGTGGGGTTAAATAATACCATGATGAGTGGTGCAAGGGCTGGGCGTGTGTTTAAAGGGTTAAATAATACAATGATGAGTGTGTAAGCAGCCAGGCATGGGGTTAAAGCATTAAATAATTCCATGATGAGTATGTTACCGGCTGGGCGTAGGGTTAAAGGGTTAAATAATACCATGATGAGTGGGGTAACCAGCTGGGCGTGGGGTTAAATAATATATGATGAGTGGTGTAAGCATTTAGGAATGGGGTTAAACAATACCACGATGACTGGTGTAAGGGGCTGGGTGTGAGGTTAAATACCATGATCAGTGGTGTAAGCAACTGGGCATGGGGTTAAAGCGTAAATAATACCATGAATACTGGCGTAAGTGGCTGGGCGTGCGGTTAAATACCATGATGAAAGGTGTAATGGGCTAAGGTGTGGGTTTAAAGGCTTAAATAATTCCAAGATGAGTGTGTTAGTGGCTGGGTATCGGGTTAAAGGGTTAAATAATACCATGATATACTTATACCACAATACTTACTCACAAACACTGGCTAATCTACAATGTATGTACTGTACCTGTGTACTATGTATGTATTCTACCTATGTTCCAAATTTCAGTTGTACACCACAAATCTATTAATTACCTTTATTTTTAAAATTATTATTTTTTTTTTGTTCTCTCCACTGTAACTGTTTATGTGCCGCATACCACTGTAAAAACATGTCTCTTGTAATTTGTGTGTATACTGATCATGTCTAAATAACTAAATGTGTCTGTAATTTTTCTTTGTGGAGCTTTTCTCCCCGGGCCTCTGCTGAAAAGGGGCCTTTTCGGCTCAGTCAGACACCCCCGGTTAACAAATGTAAAATAAAAATAAAAAATGATGAGTGGTGTAAGCGGATGGTTATGGGTTTAAATAATGCCATGATGAGTGATGTTAACAGCTGGGCGTGGGGTTAAAGGGTTAAATAATACCAGGATGTGTGGTGTAAGTGGTTGGGCATGGGGTTAAATAATATCATGATGAGTGGAGTAAGTGGCTGGGTGTGGGGTTACAGGGTAAATAATACCATGATGGGAGGAGTAAACGGCTATGCGTGGGTTACATAAAACCAGGAAGAGTGCTGTAAGGGGCTGGGTGTGGGGTTAAAGGGTTAAATAATACCATGATGAGTGGTGTAAGTAGGTGGGCATGGGGTATAAGGGTTAATAATACCATGATGCGTGATATAGTTGGTTGGGAGTGGAGTTAAGGCATAAATAATACCATGATGTGTGGCATAAGAGGCTGGGAGTAGGGTTAAAGGATTAAATAATACCATGATGAGTGGATGATTGGTGTAAGGGGCTGGGGTTATATAATACCATGATAACTGGTTTAAGGGGTTGGGTGTGGGGTTAAATACCATGATCAGTGGTGTAAGAAACTGGGCATGGGGTTAAAGGGTAAATAATACTATGACGAGAGGAGTAAACGGCTGGGTGTGTTGCTAAATAATATCACGATGAGTGGTGTAAGTGACTGTTCGTGTGGTTAAAGGGTTAAACACGACGATGATGAGTGGGGTAAGGGGCTGGGCATGGGGTTAAATAATATATGATGAGTGGTGTAAGCTGGGAGTCGGGTTAAATAATATAAGGATGAGTGGGGAAAGCGGCTGGCCTTGGGGTTAATTAATGACATGATAAGTGGTATAAGCAACTGGGAGTGGCGTTAAAGGGTTAAATAATATCATGATGAGAAGTCTAAGCAGCTGAGCATGGGGTTAAAGGGTTAAATAATACCATGATGACAGGAGTAAGTGGCTGGGTGTGGGGTTAAATAATACCCTGATGAGTGCTGTAAGGGGCTGGACGTGGGGTTAAAGGGTTAAATAACATCACAATTAGTGTCTAAGCAGCTGGGTGTGAGGTTAAGGGGTTAAACAATACCATACTGAGTGTGTCAGTGGCTCCAGGTGGTGTTAAATAATACCATGATGAGTGCTGTAAGGGGCTGGGTGTGGGGTTAAAGGGTTAAATAACACCATGATGAGTGGGCTACATAGCTGGGTGTGGGGTTAAATAATGACATGATGAGTGCTGAAAGCAGCTGGGAGTGGGGTTAAAGGGTTAAATAAAACCATGATGAGAAGTATAAGCAGCTGGGCATAGGGTTAAAAGTTTAAATAATACCATGATGAGAGGAGTAAACAGATGGGCGTGGGGTTAAATGATACCATAATGAATGTGTAAGCAGCTGGGCATGGGGTTAAAGGGTTAAATAATACCATAATGACTGTGTTAGTGGCTGGGCGTGGGGTTAAATAATACCAAGCTGAGTGGTGTAAGGGGCTGGGCATGGGGTTCGAGGGTTAAATAATACCATGATGAGTGGTGTAAGCATTTGGGCATGGGATTAAAGGGTTAAGTAATACCATGATGAGAGGAGTAAGAGGCTGGGAGTGGGGTTAAATAATATCATGATGACTGGTGTAAGCAGCTGGGCTTGGGGTTAAGAGGTTAAATAATACCATGATGAGTGGTGTAAGCGGGGAGGGGGGGCGTGGAGTTAAAGGACTGAATAATACCATGATGAGTGGTGTAAGAGGCTGATTGGGGGGGGGGTTAAAGGGTTAAATAATACCATGATGAGTGGGGTAAGTGACTGGGCATGGGGTTACATAATACCATGATGACTGGTGTAAGTGGCTGGGTGTGGGGATAAAGGGTTAAATAATACCATACTGAGAGTGTCAGTGGCTCCGGGTGGTGTTAAATAATACCATAATGACTGCTGTAAGGGGCTGGGTGTGGGGTTAAAGGGTTAAATAACACCATGATGAGTGGCTAAGCAGCTGGGTGTGAGGTTAAAGGATTAAATAATACCATACTGAGTGTGTTAGCAGCTCTGGGAGGGGTTAAATAATACCATGATGAGTGGTGTAAGCATTTGGGCATGGGATTAAAGTGTGAAATAATTCCATCATGAGAGGTGTAAGCAGCTGGGCATGGGGCTAAATGGTTAAGTAATACTATGATGAGAGGAGTAAGAGGTTGGGAGTGGGGTTAAATGGTTAAATGATACCTTGATGGGTGGTGTAAGGAGCTGGGTGTGAGGTTAAATAATACCATGATGAGTGATCTAAGCAGGGGGGGAGGTGGAGTTAAAGGATTAAATAATACCATGATGAGTGGTGTAAGAGGCTGATTGGGGGGGTTAAAGGGTTAAATAATACCATGATGAGTGGTGTAAGGAGCTGGGTGTGAGGTTAAATAATACCATGTTGATCGGTGTAAGAGGCTGATTGGGGGGGTTAAAGGGTTAAATAATACCATGATGAGTGGTGTAAGGAGCTGGGTGTGAGGTTAAATAATACCATGATGAGTGGTGTAAGCAGGGGGGGGTGGAGTTAAAGGATTAAATAATACCATGATGAGTGGTGTAAGAGGCTGATCAGGGGGGGTTAATGGGTTAAATAATACCATGATGAGTGGGGTAAGTGACTGGGCATGGGGTTACATAATACCATGATGATTGGTGTAAGTGGCTGGGTGTGGGGATAAAGGGTTATATAATACCATGATGAGTGGTGCAAGCAGCTGGGCATGGGGTTAAAGGGTTAAATGCTATCATGATGAGTGTGGTTAAATAATACATGATGAGTAGTGTAAGCAGTTGGGAGTGGGGTTAAATAATACCATGATGAGTGGTGTAAGTGGCCAGGAGTTAGGTAAAAGGGTTAAATAATGCCATGATGAGTGGTGTAAGTAGTTGGAATTGGGGTTAAATAATATCACAATGAGAGGAGTAAGCGGCTGGGTGTAGGGTTAAATAATACCATGATGAGTGGAGTATACTGGTGGGTGTGGGGTTAAATATTACCATGATGAGTGGTGTAAGTGGCTGGTTGTGTGGTTAAAGGGTTAAATAATACCATACTGAGTGTGGCAGCAGCTCCAGGTGGGGTTAAATAATACCATCATGAGTGCTGTAAGAGGCTGGGTGTGGGTTTAAAGGGTTAAATAACACCATGATGAGTGTCTAAGCAGCTAGGTGTGAGGTTAAAGGGTTAAATAATACCATGCTGAGTGTGTTAGCAGCTCCGGGAGGGGTTAAATAATACCATGATGAGTGGTGTAAGCAGCTGAGAAACGGTTAAATAACATCATGATGAGTGGTGTAAGCAGCTGGGAGTGGGGTTAAATAATATCATGATGAGTGGTATAATCAGCTGGGCATGGAGATAAATTGTTAAATAATACCATGATGAGTGGTGTAAGTCACTGCATGTGGGGTTGACGGGTTAAATAATACCATGATATGTGGTGTAATTGGCTGGTCATGGGGGTAAAGAGTTAAATAATACATGATGAGTGGTGTAAGCAGCTGGGAGTGGGGTTAAATAATACCATGATAACTGGTTTAAGGGGTTGGGTGTGGGGTTAGATACCATGATCAGTGGTGTAAGCAACTGGGCATGGGGTTAAAGGGTAAATAATACCATGATGAGAGGAGTAAACGGCTGGGTGTGGGGTTAAATATTACCATGATGAGTGGTGTAAGTGGCTGTTCGTGTGGTTAAAGGGTTAAATATGACCATGATGAGTGGGGAAAGGGGCTGGGCATGGGGTTAAATAATATATGATGAGTGGTGTAAGCTGGGAGTCGGGTTAAATAATACAAGTATGAGTGGTGAAAGGGGCTGGCCTTGGGGTTAATTAATGACAGGATAAGTGGTATAAGCAGCTGGGAGTGGGGTTAAAGGGTTAAATAATATCATGATGAGAAGTGTAAGCAGCTGGGCATGGGGTTAAAGGTATAATAATACCATGATGACAGGAGTAAGTGGCTGGGTGTGGGGTTAAGTAATACCCTGACAAGTGCTGTAAGGGGCTGGGAATGGGGTTAAAGGGTTAAATAACACCATGATTAGTGTCTAAGCAGCTGGGTGTGAGGTTAAAGGGTTAAATAATACCATACTGAGTGTATCAGTGGCTCCGGGTGGGGTTAAATAATACCATAATGACTGCTGTAAGGGGCTGGGTGTGGGGTTAAAGGGTTAAATAACACCATGATGAGTGTCTAAGCAGCTGGGTGTGAGGTTAAAGGATTAAATAATACCATACTGAGTGTGTTAGCAGCTCTGGGAGGGGTTAAATAATACCATGATGAGTGGTGTAAGCATTTGGGCATGGGATTAAAGTGTGAAATAATTCCATCATGAGAGGTGTAAGCAGCTGGACATAGGGTTAAGTAATACCATGATGAGAGGAGTAAGAGGTTGGGAGTGGGGTTAAATGGTTAAATGATACCTTGATGGGTGGTGTAAGGAGCTGGGTGTGAGGTTAAATAATACCATGATGAGTGATCTAAGCAGGGGGGGAGGTGGAGTTAAAGGATTAAATAATACCATGATGAGTGGTGTAAGAGGCTGATTGGGGGGGGGGGTTAAAGGGTTAAATAATACCATGATGAATGGGGTAAGTGGCTGGGCATGGGGTTGCATAATACCATGATGAGTGGTGAAAGCGGCTGGGTGTGGGGGATAAAGGGTTAAATAATACCATGATGAGTGGTGTAAGTGGCTGAGTGCGGGTATAAAGGGTTGCATAATACCATGATGAGTGGTGAAAGCGGCTGGGTGTGGGTATAAAGGGTTAAATAATACCATGATGAGTGGTGTAAGTGGCTGAGTGTGGGTATAAAGGGTTAAATAATACCATGATGAGTGGTGTAAGTGGCTGGGTGTGGGGATAAAGGGTTATATAATACCATGATGAGTGGTGTAAGCAGCTGGGCGTGGAGTTAAAGGGTTAAATGCTATCATGATGAGTGGGGTTAAATAATACATGATGGGTAGTGTAAGCAGTTGGGAGTGGGGTTAAATAATACCATGATGAGTGGTGTAAGTGGCCGGGTGTGAGGTAAAAGGGTTAAATAATGCCATGATGAGTGGTGTAAGTAGTTGGAATTGAGGTTAAATAATACCATGATGAGAGGAGTACACGGCTGGGTGTGGGGTTAAATAACACCATGATGAGTGGTGTAATGGGCTAGGTGTGGGGTTAAAGGGTGAAATACTACCAGGATGAGTGTGTAAGTGGCTGGGCGTGGAGTTAAAGGGTTAAATAATTCCATGATGAGTGTATTACCGGCTGAGCGTGGGGTTAAAAGGTTAAATAATACCATCATGAGTGGTGTAAGCAGCTGGGTGTGAGGTTAAAGGGTTAAATAATATCATGATGAGAGGTATAAGGGGCTGGTCGTAGGATTAAATAATGACATGATGAGAGGTGCATGCGGCTGGGAGTGGGGTTAAAGGGGTAAGTAATACCATGATGAGTGATGTAAGCAGCTGGGCATGGGGTTAAGAGGTTAAATAATACCATAATTAGTGGTGTAAGCGGGGGGTGTGTGGGGTTAAAGGATTAAATAATACTATGATGAGTGGTGTAAGAGGCTGGTCATGGGGTTAAAGGGTTAAACAATTCCATGATGAGTAGGGTAAACGGCTAGGCATGGGGGTTAAATAATACATGATGGGTGATGTAAGCAGCTGGGCATGGAAATAAATTGTTAAATAATACCATGATGAGTGGTGTAAGTCACTGCGTGTGGGGTTGAAGGGTTAAATAATGCCATGATATGTGGTGTAATTGGCTAGTCATGGGGGTAAAGGGTTAAATAATACATGCGTGGTGTAAGCAGCTGGGAGTGGGGTTAAATAATACCATGATGACTGGTTTAAGGGGTTGGATGTGGGGTTAAATACGATGATCAGTGGTGTAAGCAACTGGGCATGGGGTTAAAGGGTAAATAATACCATGATGAGAGGAGTAATTGGCTGGGTGTGGGGTTAAATATTACCATGATGAGTGGTATAAGTGGCTGGTCGTGGGGTTAAAGGGTTAAATACTACCATGATGAGTGGGGTAAGGGGCTGGGCATGGGGTTAAATAATATCATGATGAGTGGTGAAAGGGGCTGGCCGTGGGATTAATTAATGACATGATGAGTGGTGTAAGCAGATGGGTATGGGGTTAAACAGTTAAATAATACCATGATGAGAGGAGTAAGGGGCTGGGCGTGGGGTTAAACGGTTAAATAATACCATGATGAGAGGAGTAAGGGGCTGGGCGTAGGATTAAATAACACCATGATAAGTGTCTAAGCAGCTGGGTGTGAGGTTAAAGGGTTAAATAATACCATACGGAGTGTGTTAGCGGCTCCGGGTGGGGTTACATAATACCATGATGAGGGGTGCATGTGCCTGGAAGTGGGGTTAAAGGGTTAAATAATAACATGATGAGTGCTGTAAGCAACTGGTCATGAAGTTAATGGGTTAAACAATACCATGATGAGTGGGGTAAGCATCTGGGTGTGGGTTAAATAATACCATGATGAGTGGTGTAAGCAGCTGAGCATGGGGATAAAGGGTTAAATAATACCATGATGAGAGGAGTAAACGGCTGGGTGTGGGGTTAAATATTACCATGATGAGTGGTGTAAGTGGCTGGTTGTGTGTTTAAAGGGTTAAATAATACCATGATGAGTGTCTAAGCAGCTGGGTGTGAGGTTAAAGGGTTAAATAATACCATACTGGGTGTGTTAGCAGCTCCGGGAGGGGTTAAATAATACCATGATGAGTGGTGTAAGCAGCTGAGAAACGGTTAAATAACATCATGATGAGTGGTGTAAGCAGCTGGGAGTGGGGTTAAATAATATCATGATGAGTGGTATAATCAGCTGGGCATGGAGATAAATTGTTAAATAATATCATGATGAGTTGTGTAAGTCACTGCATGTGGGGTTAACGGGTTAAATAGTACCATGATATGTGGTGTAATTGGCTGGTCATGGGGGTAAAGAGTTAAATAACACATGATGATGTGTAAGCAGCTGGGAGTGAGGTTAAGTAATACCATGATAACTGGTTTAAGGGGTTGGGTGTGGGGTTAAATACCATGATCAGTGGTGTAAGCAACTGGGCATGGGGTTAAAGGGTAAATAATACCATGATGAGAGGAGTAAACGGCTGGGTGTGGGGTTCAATTTTACCATGACGAGTGGTGTAAGTGGCTGTTCATGTGGTTAAAGGGTTAAATATGACCATGATGAGTGGGGAAAGGGGCTGGGCATGGGGTTAAATAATATATGATGAGTGGTGTAAGCTGGGAGTTGGGTTAAATAATACAAGGATGAGTGGTGAAAGGAGCTGGCCATGGGGTTAATGACATGAAAAGTGGTATAAGCAGCTGGGAGTGGGGTTAAAGGGTTGAATAATATCATGATGAGAAGTGTAAGCAGCTGGGCATGGGGTTAAAGGTATAATAATACCATGATGACAGGAGTAAGTGGCTGGGTGTGGGGTTAAATAATACCCTGATGAGTGCTGTAAGGGGCTGGGCATGGGGTTAAAGGGTTAAATAACACCATGATTAGTGTCTAAGCAGCTGGGTGTGAGGTTAAAGGGTTAAATAATACCATACAGAGTGTGTCAGCGGCTCCGGATGGGGTTAAATAATACCATGATGAGTGCTGTAAGGGACTGGGTGTGGGGTTAAAGGGTTAAATAACACCATGATGGGTGTCTAAGCAGCTGGGTGTGAGGTTAAAGGGTTAAATAATACCATACTGAGTGTGTTAGGAGCTCCGAGAGGGGTTAAATAATGCCATGATGAGTGGTGTAAGCAGCTGAGAAACGGTTAAATAACATCATGATGAGTGGTGTAAGTAGCTGGGGGGGGGTCAAAGGGTTAAATAATACCATGATGAGTGGTATAAGCATTTGAGCGTGAGATTAAAGGGGGAAATAATACCATCATGAGATGTGTAAGCGACTGGGTGTGGGGTTAAAGGTTTAAATAATACCATAATGAGAGGAGTACAAGGCTCGAATTGGGATTAAAGGGTTAAATTATACCATGGTGAGTGGTGTAAGAAGCAGGGAGTGGGGTTAAATAACACCATGATGAGTGGTGCAAGTAGCTGGGTGTGGGGTTA
Source organism: Protopterus annectens (assembly GCF_019279795.1). Taxonomy (NCBI): domain Eukaryota; kingdom Metazoa; phylum Chordata; order Ceratodontiformes; family Protopteridae; genus Protopterus; species Protopterus annectens. Next base: position 379,387,466 of record NC_056743.1, on the reverse strand, counting down.
AATAATGCAAACTCAAACAGTAAAAATGTGGAACAAGCAATAAGGTGGAGAGAAAAACCAAAGCAACAGCAAAAAACAAAATCTCTCCACACCGTCAAGACAAATAAAATTTATTAAAAAACGACAAAGCTTTCAGATATCAAAAACATCCTTCCTCAGTGTCTTACACAAAATAGAAGTTAAAACCAACATTTATACAAATAGCACATGACACAGCCAGTAACTGATTAAAGTGAGCACCCAGATCTTAAAGATACAGAAACAGTGGTAAGGAGTATATACATATCCTCCTCTCATTTTTTTCTAATTTTCCTTTGTTTATTTTTTAGAATAGGTTTTAGTGTAACTTGTTTATTTAGGCCCGGGTCTTTATCGGCTTCAAGCCTCACTATCCATTCATACTCTTTCATGTCCACATTGTTAACATGATCTCCACGTCTAATACCTGGATATACAATAGATATGACCCTGAAGTCAAATTCATGAGCAGCACCCACTGCAGAAATGTGGCAAGCCAGTGAGTTAGTAGGTATATTCCTATGGATGTCCGACCTATGCTCAATAATTCTATCCCTTAGTCGCCTGACTGATTTGCCCACATAAAATCCAGGGCGGCTCGTCCTATCGGACTGCCGGACTGCAGCCCTCCCACCTAGAAAAAAACAAAAAAAAAATTCATGAGTCCCGATCTTCTGTACATGTGCGGACAACTCAGACTGCCTTTATCAGCAGTCCGGATATGGAGAAAGAGGTACCCAGCAATCATTGCTGTGAGATACCAAGAATCTGTGCGGTGACGACCGCACAGAGCAGAGGAGCTCTGGTCTGCTTCAGCCGCAGTCAGAACCAATGAGGAGGACTGAGCTGCTCTTGCGAGACTGTCAGTGCGCAGGCTTCGTGGACAAAGGCTTCAGGTAGGTGTTTGGATTGTGAGCTTGCTTTGGATTACCAGGTAGGTGTTCGTTCGGTCGCTGGAGTTTGGGCTGGTAGGTGAAGGCTTTATATTGCTGGCTTTTATACTGCAGAACAAAGGGTGTGTGTGTGTGTGTGTGTGTGTGTGTGTGTGTGTGTGTGTGTGTGTGTGTTAATGGTCACTCCTTTGACATTCTAGATGAAACATTTCTCAGAGGCACATAACACAGCCCACCAACCCTGCCTGACTGTTTGAAAAACATATGTATTGATACCATATAGTGCTCAAACTCATAACTACAAGGTAATCAAGATATACACAATGTCTATCAACCATAAGCAGGAAACCATTATCAGAAAGAAATGCCTTTTGATAATTTCCATTCCAGTGTTGCCAAGACAGAGATGATCATTCAGCTATAGTGGTCTATCATGGCAAATATTAGTCCCACATAGCATGCCACCTTCTCTTTTGTTATGCTATTCTTTTAACTTACATTATACAGATATGACATAAAAGGTGGTAGCTGCTCATATACAATAGTTTAGTACACAGAACAATGGGTGATGAAGCGGTGCAACAATAGGCCTCCAGAACAATAACCTCAAAAACTTTGTCAAGCAACATACTGATTACATCCTTCAATAATAGATGTCAGCTATAAGCACAGCCATGTGCATCATGTGTAGAAGTTACCAATGTGGAAAGAGAAACAAGGATGTGTTTGTCTAAGAAAAAAACACATTACACAGACAAGAGCCTGCTACGTGTCTGGTCATTTATTTATTTATTTTTTAATTAAAGGAGTAGAACTGCAAATGCATTAAGCAATAAGTTAATGTACAAATGCTGACAAAGGCCTGTCATTTTGTTGCTGCAATACACAGCACACTAAGGCATTCAGTACAGGGATAGTTTGTATATTGGAACAAGCATCGCAGTGAAGCACGGTCAGTCCTACTGGGTTACAAAAGTGCTAGATGGTGTGTATGCAAATAAGATACTGCACCACATTTATATTTATAGTTAAGGTCTAATCTCATTATAAAGCTTAAGTAATATGAGTTGTCATTTACAACTTGTTTGTCATCCCATAAGATACTCTTAATACACACACGTGTGTGGGTGTGTGTGAAAATGCCCCAGTTGCTATATACTGGTGGCTACAACAAACTCATCGTGTGGTAGGGAATACCTCAGGCTTGAGCGCTGTACCTTGTATGCATGTGTTAAGGACCTGAATTCCCTACCCACCACCATTTGTAAAACAATTGCAGATTTTTGCCTCATATTTGATCTGATCTGTTCCTCATAATGTCTGTGGTTTCAAAATGTTGCAATACTTGATATTTGATGGTGCAGTGGTAGCATTGTTGCCTCACAGCTGCAGGTTCTCAGGTTTGATTCTTGGCTGGGGTGCCTTCTGTGTGGGGTCTGCATCTTCTCCCTGTGTTTGTGTGGGTTTGCTTTTGTGTCCTCCCATGTTACAAAGACATGTCTGCATTATTTCTTCCTGGGCCTCTGCTGAAAATTGTTTTTTTGTTCCAAGTCAGACTGTCCTGATTAACAAATGTTAAATAAAATTGATAGGCATTTGAATTTCAGACTTCAGGTTTCTGAATGTTTAATTCCTTACATATTTGATGGTGCAGTGGTAGCATTGTTGCCTCACAGCTATAGGTTTTTTGGTTTGATTCTTGGCTGGGGTGCCTTCTGTGTGGAGTCTGCATCTCATCCCTGTGTTTGTGTGGATTTGCTCTGGTGTCCTGCCATTTTACAAAGACATGTGTCTGCAGTATTTCTCCTTGGGCCTCTGCTGAAAATTGTTTTTGTTCCATCAGAAGTAAAATTGACAGGCATTTGAATTTCAGACTTCATATTCTTCAGAAAATACATAGTAACACAACCTTTTATTCTAGCAATTTTCTAAGTTTATAAGATGAATATTTGAAATGTGTCCTTATTTTGGGACTGTATTACTCCATTATTGGCTTTGTCCAGGTTTTTTGTGCTAAGGTTGACAGCTATGGCAAGAACTGAATTCACTGAATATGTTTGAGGGCTGTATTCCCTCATTACTGGGTTTGTCCAGGTGTTTTGTGCTAAGAGGTTGACAGCTATGGTGAGAACTGAATTCATTAAATTATAGCCATTTAAGTTTCAGCCTTCCTCTCTTTCACAAAGCTGCTGATTTGGCATAGTGGTATGTTGCTCTGACTGTTTTGCACAGGGACATTGGCAGTAAAATGTATGGTGGTAACACAGCATTTTTCTTTCACAAAGCAGGTTATTTGGCATAGTGGTATGTTGCTCTGACTGTTTTGCACAGGGACAGTGGTAGTAAAATGTATGGTGGTAAGCATTTTTCTTTCACAAAGCAGTTGATTTGGCATAGTGGTATGTTGCTCTGACTTTTTTGCACAGGGACCTTGGCAGTAAAATGTATGGTGGTAACACAGCATTTTATTCTAGCAACTTTCCAAGATTATACAAGCAATGTTTAACGTGTCCCTGGTTTTTGGGCTTTTGACCCCCCCCCCCAATAAATTTGGCTTTTTCAAGATTTCTTGTGCTGTGAAGTTGAGATACAGTTGAGTACTGAGTAGATTTTACAAGGAGCTGAGAACTGCAGGGGAAGAGAAGTTTAGTGCTGCTTATGCTAAGTCAGCTTGCATTGTTAATAGCACAACAGGTTGTGTACTTGCTTTTGATGCAGAAGGTTGTTGGTTCTACTCCCACAAGGGGTGAATGCTGCCATACTGAAAAAGTTAAGATGCTAACTATGAGCTTGTTATCAGTTTGCCATCCATTTCCTATTGCAATATTACTAGCTTATCATTTTTAATGTAATATAGGCAATTTATTCCTCAGGGGCATCAGACACATTATTTTTCGATGAAACCATGAAATATAAAGGTGTCTGCTAGCAACAACCACTTCATTAGTTACAGATTTATTTAATGTGGAATTATTTAGATTACTTTTTTTACTTTTTCAGAGATTGTGCATATTTACTGATAATGGTGGACTGCAGAATTGTGCATATTTACTGATAATGGTAGACTGTAGAATTGTGCATATTTACTGATAATGGTGGACTGTAGAATTGTGCATATTTACTGATAATGGTGGACTGTAGAAGTTTGAGTAGACTTTTATGATGGAAATGTTCTGAACTGGGCAGTTTTGCCATTAAGGGTGCATGCATTTTGTTTCATTGTTTACTGGAAAGATGTTCTGAATTGGGCAGTTTTGTCATTATTGGTGCATGTGTTTTGTTTCATTGCTTACTGGAAAAAATGTTCAAAACAATAGGAAGGTGTATCAAAGAGCACATGTATGTTTCATATTCAAGGGGCCTATTATTTGAAAACAGCCCAGAATTAATCTTTATCTACCACTGGTAAAATGTATTTTCTTTGAATGTGGGTGTCAATGCTGTTTCAATGAATGTGAGTTTCAAGGGCAGAGAAGTTTTAATGCTAAGTTTGTTTAGCAGATGTCTTAGTGTTTGTGCTGTAAAATGCAAAATAAAACTTTCAAATGAAGTCCAAATCATCATAGAAGTAAATCAGTATGCACATTAGTGTTTATGGTAAATGGAGTGAAATAGCCAAGTAATGGATCATTGGAATGGCTGCAGGGGGAGGCTCCATTCGACCATGATTTTGTGAGGGGGAAGGGCGGCAAACTTAAAGACAGCCCCAGCTGAACTACACCTCCCAACTGTCCAGATTTTCAAAGAATGAATAGATTTTTGCTTCTTATTTTTGGTTTGTTCCTCATAAAATTTGTGGTTTTCTGGCAAATCATTTAGGAATTAAGTCACTAAATAATGACACACTGAGTTTCAAACTTCATAACCTTCAGAAAAATGCATGCTAAAGTAAGACCTGTTGTTCTGTCAGCTGTCTCAGTTTATACAAGAGCAATTTTTAGTACTGTTTATATGTTCCCCCAATATATTTGGCCTTGTCCAGATTTATTGCATTAACAGGTTGAGAGGTACATGCAAATAAATTGCTTTATAGAATTAGGCACAGCCAAACCTCCCAACTGTCCCTATTTTTGGCTCAAAATGTTCCCCCTAATAATCCCTCTGCAAAACAGCAATTTTGGAAGAAAACATGGAGGGTTTACAATTAAGAAATAACTGTAATAATCAGAGTTATAGATTACTTTTATTTCAGAAATGCATGTAGATTATTTTATTTTGTCAGCTGCTCAAGTTAGCAGTACTAATATTAAAGTGTCCCTTCTTTGACAGGTTCCCAGCTGTATTGTGTGGCTATTTTATATTTTTACATCACATTTTTGGTCCATTTTTCATAAAATTGTGGGGGGGTTTTGGCAAATTAGTGACAAATCATTAAAGACTGAAGTTAGAAAATAATGACAGACATTTGAGTTTCAGATTTCATACCATTCAGAAAATAAATTTATACTAATTCAAAACCTATTCTGTTATCTTTCTAAGTTTATAAGAGCAATATTTAAAAATTGTCCTTATTTTTGGGCCTTGTCCCACTTCTTTGTATGGCTTTGTCCAGATTTCTTGCTCTGAGGTTGAGAGGTATGACAAATGTGTCAGGGCCATCACAGTCAGCCAGAGACATTTCAAATTGTGACATACTTGTTGCACCCCACTCCCCCATGAGGTGACTCTGGATGTGTCGAAGCAAGGCAAGGAGTAGTTATGCAGTGTAAATGTGGAGAGTATCCCCCCATCCAAGGTAGACACAAGTAATAGAGTGGCTTTTCATCTGTCCTTGATTTTTGCAGAATGGTCTGGTTTCTGTCATATTTTTTGTACTGTTGATTTATGATTATTACTCAAAGTGCCTGTGGTGGTGCTGCGGTAGCGTTGTCACCAAATAGCAAGACGTTGTCCCATTCGATTCTCAGCTAGAGCGTCTTCTGTGTGGAGGCATACGTGAATGGGGTGTGCCTTCGTTGAAGGTTGTGCGTCAGGGCTGGTAACCCGCTACGTAAAAATCCAATACCAATCATTAGCGGACCGGAGTTCCGCTGTGGCGACCCCTAACCGGGAAAAGCCGAAAGACACAAACAAACTCAAAGTGCCTGTTGCTCTGTGTTTAAGTAGCAATACTTTAATGACCATCAGGTAAGCTTGGCTAAGATTGTAAGATGCAAGTAAGCTTTAATAAGCATACTGTTAAAGAATTGCCAACATTGAAAGCCTTTCTGTTGTTGCCATGTAGAGAATACATAACTAGATAATGTATAAGCCTTGGGTATTGAAATGCATATGACAGTATTTGTAATAAAGGACAGGATTACATTATTTTAAGAAGCTCATTACACTTGGAGACTTCCAGTCATCTCTGCAGGCTTTACCCGTAAACCAAACAGAATGCCAATTGTGTGGTCCATAACCTGTACAGTAATCCTTTTAAGCAATGTATCTTGAGCTTATTTCTTGTTTGCTTTTCATTTTTTACTTTAATCATGTTTTCCCCATGAAACAAATAGATAGTTGTCAGGCAGCAGGTCTTTTTTGGATAAGAAACATTTTTACAAGTGGGGCATCAGAGATTTCTACTTTAAGCATGTTACTTGGTACATTAATAAAGCTGAATATAAATTATAATTAGAACTGCAGTGCAAGAAGTGGTTTGAGTTGAGTGCTGCTTGTTTTTCTTGTACTTGATTTTGACTGGCATTCCTTTAATGTATTTAAAAATAATTTATTTTTTCATGCCTTACAACCTTTTTGTTTCCATCTAGATATTAAGTAAGCTGTCATGCAGCCAATGCACTGAAATATTTTTATTCCTCTACACTTCATTTTGTCTTGATTGGACTCTCATAATGACGGTTTGGCACCCAGGGCAGTGTATTTAGTTAGTTTTTGTGGTTTTGAGCATAGCTCCTCCCCTTTCTAGTTGGCCGCACCCCTTCCCATTGACCCCACCCATTCAGCTGTCTCCTGCAGACCCCCTTTGATTTGAAGTCACCAGCTGCCACTGCATAAAATCCTGAACATTAATGGTTGCGTCATGTGCTATTAGTATAAATGTTGGTTTTAACTTTGATTTTGTGTAAGACACTGAGGAAGGATGTTTTTGATATCCAAAAGCTTTGTCGTTTTTTAATAAATTTTATTTGGCTTGACGGTGTGGACAGATTATTTTCTTTTCTGCTGTTGCTTTGGTTTTCCTCTCCACCTTATCGCTTGTTCCACATTTTTACTGTTTGAGTTTGCTCCATTTTTCCTGTGGACGTCATACTACCTTGCATTTAATATGACACAGCCTATGGAGAATACCTCTATTGTTCAAACACTACTGAATGGACTTCTACAAAGAGAAAACTCACTGCTTGGACACACTGCCTCCATGGATAGAAGAATGGCTAATCCAACGAATATGGGAGGTGAGACTAATGACTTTTTATTGATGGTTAATACCTTTGAAAATAAGGTTAAAAGTTTCAAGAAGCTTCAGTGGCAACGTTTTAGTTTTAATGCCTACCTTGAGCTAGGAATTGTACCAAGAGGGCTGCGTGTTCTCAACATGCCCTCATATGGCAACACCTACCCTGAGGTTTTAAAGAAATGGCAGGAATTGAATATTAGAATTGGCCTTGACTATATGCGTCTAATGAATGAATTTTCCATGCCTAAAGAGACTGAATTGTGTGTTGAAATTAATTAATTGGAGAAACAACTTACTGAAATGTTTGTCTTTAATAGTAATATCTCCCTATATGATACCATGTTGGGGAGGTTGGATACACTTGATAAACAGCTGGAAGCTACTAAAAAGAAAGAAATTACAGTGTGACAGAAATTATTTCAATAGTAGTCATATTTTTAATTCGCCAAGGGAATCTTATAATGATAAGGGTACAATCATCAACAAAAAAAACTGCTTCACGTAATAGTAATGTGATTCCTACCAATTGCTTGCCTGAAATCAGTATGCAATGCTCTGAGAATGAATGCCGTGCCTCAATCAATCAGATGCTGACTCTGCTACCTCGAGTGTATCAGTGACATCAACATGCCCTAAGGTCGCTCATACTTCACTTGTAACGGCAGAACAACGGCTCTCAATGAAAGGAGGTGAGAATTTGCCGAAGAAAAGTCTTTTAGAAGCTGTACAGGGATTTAACATCCAGCTACCGGAGAAAGTAGTTGTTCGAGAATGCAATATGCTGCAACAATGCTCGAGGTTGAGGGGGAGATCAAGAACTGGTCCAATTACAAGATGCAGAGCTCGCAAGTGACAGAATGCTCTGGTAAGGTAGCGTTTAACAGTACTGTCCACTTTCAGAAAGAAACTTTTTTTATTGTCAAAATGTCATAATTTGAATGCTAAAACTTTGAATGAACATACTTCTTTGACGTTTAATACTAATGACTGCAGTCATGTATACAATGAATTTAATGTCTTGAGCTTCTTGGAAACATCTGCTAATATAAGGTTTGCTGGACATTTAAATAACTGTTGCACTGGCATGCTGAATGATGTTTATGACTCTAATGATGCTTATGTTCATAATAATGTAACTACACCTCTTAGTATTAATAATGATGCCAATTGTTCACTATCAATTCCAAACAGTGAAGTATCTAATATTGTGAGTGTCAGTACTAAATGAAATGTTGTTGATTGTTGTAATATGCTAGGAAATTATGCTATTATGGCATCCAATTCCAGTGATGAGCATGCTGGAACTAATAATAGCTATGTGACACCATCCACCGAAGTCCAAACAAAAACTCCTATTATTAGATTAAGTGTTGAATGTTCAGACATACTGCATCAAGGCTATGTTAATGGGGTGACTAATATAGTGAAACCACTTGGAGACAATGTAACTGGTGCTGACAGTACTGATATTGGACAAAATTATGTTGATATTGATACATTAACTTGTAGTCATATGACAGGAATAAGAAGTTATGTACCTACCATAACGTTCCATGTTAGTTGTCTTCTTCTCGCCTTCTTTCTTGCTGGATGGGTTTGGAGCCAATCCTTGGCTCCGACTCGCCTATACTATAGCTCGAGAGCTATTTTTTACCGGCTCGAGGCAGTGCTATATCCCACAATACCATGCGCTAACTCCCCAGATCTCGTTTGGCAGCTAACACAGAGCATATCATTTTTTGTTACCAACAAAAAAACAATGTATATATATATATATATATATATATATATATATATATATATATATATATATATATAAACAGTCTCCCTGGCAATAGAAGTCATGATATGGGAACCCTGGAAAAAGGGGCAACATCATGAAATAGAAGGATCTCAGAACCTTCAAGTCTGTCTAGGCTAGGGGGCAGGAGGGAGGGACGCAAGAAAGAAGGCGAGAAGAAGACAACTAACATGGAACGTTATGGTAGGTACATAACTTCTTAATGTTAAGTTGTCATTCTCACCTTCATTCTTGCTGGATGGGACAGCGTCCCTAGCACCTTGGTCCTGGGTGGCTCAACAGAACAGACTCCTGAGTACAGTGGAACCAAAGTCAGCTCTATTTCCGGAGGCTATATCCAGTTTGTAATGGGTAATAAAGGTATGCTGAGAAGCCCAAGTAGCTGCTGCACAAATGGCATCTAAAGGTAACCTTGCTTGAAAGGCTGTTGAAGTCGATAGCTCCCTGGTTGAATGAGCCTTAGGTTTTGAAGGAAGTTGTTTATGTCTCAACTCGTAGACAAAGGTAATGATGGAAGCTAACCATCTGGAAAGGGTTACCTTTGAAACTGGAAGTCCTTTCCTCCCGTCAGCATAAGAAAGGAAGAGTTGTTCTGACTTCCTGAATTGTTTTGTTCTGTCTAGATAATACCGCTATTGGCGATGAACATCCAAGGAATGTAGTTTCTGTTCAGCCCGGTTTGAATAATTTGGGAAGAAAACCGGCAAGTGAATAGTGTGATTCAGATTTGATTCAGAAGAAACTTTAGGTAGAAAGGAAGGGTTTGTTCTGAGAGCTACTCTGTCTTTATGAAAGACCAAATAAGGGGAACGGGTGGACAAGGCTTGAAGCTCCGACACTCTGCCGGCAGAAGTTATAGCCACTAGAAACAGAGTCTTCCAAGAGAGGAGCTTGAGAGAACAAGAAGCTGCAGGCTCAAAGGGAGGAAGAATTAGTGAAGATAACACTAAATTCAGGTCCCATTGTGGAGGTGGATCCTTAATGGGAGGTCTGAGTAAGAAAATGCCCTTGAGGAAGGCTTTGCAGAGTTTATGAGACATAATACTGGTTTCCGAAAGTCCTACATGGAAATTGGCAATGGCCGCTAGTTGAACTCTGATAGTGGCTGCTGATGAACCTGCATGAAAAAGCTCTGCCAGAAAATCAAGAACTTTGTGAATTGGAGCATTAAAAGGGTCTAAGAACCTAGCTTGTGCCCAAATGGAAAAACGCTTCCATTTGCTCGCATAAGTCTTCCTGTTATTAGACTTATGGGAGGCAAGAATAATGTCATGGACAGGAAGAGAAATGAGGGGAAGCCTGGCTATGGTTGGAAGTGGAGTAACCAAGCTGTGAGGTTGAGGGACTGAAGAGACTGGTGCAGCTTGCCCGTCAGATGGGTCAAAAGATCTGGAAATGATTCCAGATGCCAGGGCTGTTCCATAAGGTATTGGTGCAGGAACGGAAACCATACTTGGATCATTTTTGATCTCAATGCGGTTGCTTTCTGAATTAACTTTGGAATCAACGGAAAAGGGGGAAAAGCGTATAGAAGACCCCGAGGCCAATCGTGGACTAGAGCGTCTCTGAGGGGGTGGCCTGGTAGGGGGAAGAGAGTGAAGAAGTCGAGGCACTTGCTGTTTTGAGGTGTTGCAAAAAGGTCGCAGCAAGGCTGGCCCCACTTCTGGAAAATTCTCTCTACTACCGCTTGATTTAGAGACCACTCGTGAGGCATGAGAATTGTTCTGCTCAATCTGTCCGCTATGACGTTGGATCTCCCGGGGATGTGCATTGCTATCAGAAACCGTTGAGAGGAGATCGCCCACTGCCAAAGTCTGAGTGCTTCTCGACATAGGGGGTAGGACTTTGTTCTGCCCTGCTTGTTTATGTACCACACTACGGACATATTGTCCGTTTGAACTGCTATAGTGCCCATGGGAAGAGAGTCCTGAAGGGCTCGCAATGATAAAAGCACTGCTCTCATCTCTAGGACATTTATGTGCAGGTGGCATTCTAGTTGTTGCCACGTGCCCTGGACAGTCCTGCCCTGATAATGCCTCCCCCACCCGATCAGGGAGGCATCCGTTGTCACCGTGGCAACTGGAGGGGGAATAACAAAGGGTCTGCCCTGAAGAAGTTGAGGGGAGTCTATCCACCAGGCGAGGTGTTTCTTGCAAGTCGGGGTTATCAATATGTTGTGTGTCATAGGAAATTGTTGGTAGGACCACTGAGAGAAAAGCATCCACTGAAGAATTCTCATATGGAAGCGGGCTAAGGGAAGAAGGGGAATCGCCGCTGCCATGAGGCCCAATGTTTTCAGTACTAACTTGGCTTGAACTTTGTTGGACTGAAACAGAAGGTGGACATTCTGCCGTATATCTATCACTCTCTGAGGTGTTAAAGTTGCAGACATTTCTGTGGTGTTTAACACGGTGCCTATGAAGTTTATACATTGACAAGGTGACAAGAAGGATTTTGCAAAATTTATGGAAATACCTAACCTGTTGCAAATGTGAATGGTGTAATCCCTGGTTATGATAAGATGCTGCTTGGTGGTAGCGGTGATGAGCCAGTTGTCTAAATATGGAAACACCTGGAATCCTTTTTGCCTCAGGTGAGCCGTGACCACTGCCAAACACTTGGTGAACACCCGGGGGGCTGTGGTGAGACCAAAGGGCAGGGCTCTGAATTGGTAATGACTGGCTCCCAGCCGAAAGCAGAGAAACCTCCTGGAGTGCCTGTGTATCTTTATGTGATAGTACGCGTCCTGTAGGTCTAACGAGCACATCCACTTGTCTCTGCCCAAGAAGGGCAGAATGGACTGCAGCGTTACCATCCGAAATTTTGTCTTCTGTACAGATTTGTTCAGTCTGCTGAGATCCAAAATGTTTCTCCAGTCTCCTGTCTTTTTTGGTACCAAAAAGAACCTGGAGTAGATTCCGGATCCTAGCTGGTCTGCTGGGACTGCCTGGATGACTCTTTTTTTTAACAACTTTTCTATTTCCAGCTGTGCCTGACCCCTTTGTCCAGGTGGTACGTCTGGGAAGGGTCTTGGCAATTGGTTTGGAGGGGAAATGAAGGGGATTTTGTAACCCTCTGATATAATCAACTGTACCCATTTGTCTTGAGAGAGGGATTGCCAGGCTTCCGGGTACAGAGATAATCTTCCCCCGACTGCCTCTGAAGGTGGACAGTCGGGCAGCTTCTCAGGGATGCTGAAAGGGTTGGTCAGGGAAGGACTCCCTGGAACCCTGGTTCTGTGGACCCCCTCTGCCCCTGGGGTGGCGTCTATTGTTGTCCCCCCCCCGCCTCTAGGGGGAATTTCACCACGTGCGGCGGGCGCGACTCCCTTTGGTTTACGGAACCACATCTTTCCACCCTTCTGACCTTTGGGGTATGGTCTAGATGGTGTGGAAAAATGGACTCCCACGGCAGAGAGAGTCTTACCGTCTTGCTCGCACCTGGTGAGAGTATTCTTCACCTGAGGTCCAAACAATTCTGAACCATCAAAGGGGGGTGTTGGTGAAGGATGCCTTGAAGGGATCAGCAAAATTACAGAGTCGCATCCAGGCATGACGTCTCTACACAACACCTGTGCCTGCGGCCCTACTCGCTCCATCGGCTGCATAAGAGATAAGTCGCATGGAGGAATTAGCAATAGAATTCAGGGTAGCCAGCTGGAAGTTAATATTGTCCTGATACCCCGCAGCAGAAGGATCCTGTACAGTTTCACCCAGTTCTTTGAGCAAATCTCTCTGTAGGCGGGTGAAATGACATAAATAGTTCAGCGATCGCATAGCAAAGGTCGCTGAAGCAAATGTCTGCTTACCGTACCTGTCCATGGTCCTGGACTCTTTGTTAGGAGGATAAACAGGTACAGAAGGATCAGCTAATTCCTTCTTAGTGGCAGCTGCTACCACCATAGCATCTACCGAGACACCTTTGGTGAGAAATGTCTTGTCCACTGGAGCAGAAATAAATTTTGAAGGCCTCCTAGGGGTAGGTTCCATGGAGTCAGGAGCTGCCCACGCCTTTCTGGCCACCACTTCCATCAGTGGATCGAAAGGGGGGGGACACCCAGGAGGTGGAAGGGTGAGATCCAAAGGCATCAAGGTAAACCGACTCGTCCTCAGAGGGTTTGAGTGTGGACCAATTCCCCCTCTGTTTCATCATCTCCAGTATGTCTGAAAAGGAGACATCTTCAGAGGGGGATCTGGGGGAGCCCTCCAACTCATCCAAGTTGGTGTCTGAGGTTACAGACTCAGGGGAGTCTACATGCTTCCTCTTGCACTTTCTTTTCCTAGGTGGCTCTCCTGAAGCTTCAGGAGAGGCCTTGGAGGAGGATGAGACACCCAAAGTGGGTACCCTATATGTTGGATCTCTACTATCAGTTGCAAGAGGATGGCCAGAGACTGTAACAGGCACTGTGAAGGGAGGAGCTGAAGAACCCAACCTTGGAGCGGACACTGGATCCAGCACACTCTTCATCACCTCGAAAGCCCCCCTATCAGGCACCAAAGACAGTCCCGGCTCCAAAGACACCAGAACCGCCCCCGGCACCGACAGAGAAGGCTCCGAGAATGATGTCGGGGCCAAACTAACCAGAGCCGATGCTCCGAGAGGGCGAGCGGGGTCAGACAAGGGTCCGATGCCACTCGCCCCCTCGGAGCCGAAAATGGAGTCTCGGTGCCCGGACTTCTCCACGGACGGTACCAATGAAGAAGTCGGAGCCAACGACGCCAGAGCCGAAGGTGGAAGTATCGGCTCTGACGTGGGCAAGGTTACGGTTCCAACAAACTCCGGCTCCGAACTCGACTGGAGAGTTGGAGGAGGAATCGAAGGCGGCACCGAGGGAGCCACAGTCTGGTGAGATGGGCTTTGGAGTATTTGGGCCAGTGCCTGAGATTTTATGAGTCTACTGACCACCCTCTCAATATCGTGGTCGGAAAGCCTAGACGACCTGGAGGAATGAGTCCTATGACTCCGCTCTGATAGAAGGGGTGATCTTGGAGCTGATCGGATGGACTCTAATGAAGGGGATCTAGAGCTCCTTGCACGCTGATGTCGGCTCCGATACAGGTTTCGGAGCGGGTACAATCTTGCTCACATCGGCTCCAACTGGAGCCGATGTCGGAGCAATCTCAGTTTCGCCAGCCCTCGACTCAGAAGCTTGAGCCGAGGGCTTGGCGGGCTTGGACGACTTCCCTGAGCCAGACTTGGACGGGGAGTCATCAGGCTTTAATAAGCCCCTCAAAATAAGTTTATTACGATGCTCCTGCAGGACTCTTGAACTAAATCCGTGGCAGACGGAACAAGAGTCCTGGAGGTGCAAAGGTCCCAAGCAGTAGACGCAAGAAGTGTGACCATCTGTCAGAGACATTTTCTGACAGCACGAGTCACACTTCTTGAATCCCGAGACCTTAGCTTCTTTAGACATAGTTACCCTAAAAAACAGTAACACAGTCAGCACAACCACTCACTCAACTTTCACACCAAGGGGAAGTTAAGGGGCTGACTAAAACAACAACTCACACACACAATAATGGGGGAGAGAAAACAAAAACTAAGCCTGTAGGCCCGATTAGAAAGTTTAACTAAAGGGGTGGGTAGGGCTTAACGAAAAAATTACTAATAAGTAATTTAGGTAAAACTATATCAATGGGAACGAATCTGACAAAAACTAACCTCAAGTTTAGAAGAATTTGCTAAAATTTCTTTTACTGACCTGAGCCGGCAAAAAAAGGCAACCTCGCAGCGAAGCGGCAAACGAGATCTGGGGAGTTAGCACATGGTATTGTGGGATATAGGGCTGCCTCGAGCCAGTAAAAAATAGCTCTTGAGCTATAGTATAGGCCGAGTCGGAGCCGAGGATCGGCTCCGAACCCATCCAGCAAGAATGAAGGCAAGAATGACAACTTAACATATGATGTTATTATACATATCAAGCACTGATACTCAGGCAGTCTCCCCATTTGTTTAATCATCCTACTCGGGAATTATCCTGTCCACTTCCCTAACTCTCTGGACAAGGGGACCTCTAAAGCCTCAGAGTGTAGGTGGTAACCTGTAGCTTCTAATTTTGACTACTTTGCTGTTTAAAATAAGCAATAGCCACTTTGAATCAGTAGTGCCAGCACACTTGCGGGTATACCCTGAGGCCATTACCCCCACCCCCACTTATTGGCTTCTCTATCTAACTAATCCTGTTTTCGGTTACTTTAATTGGTGTTACCTTCACTTGCCACTAGATGGCAGTAGAGTACCGAACAAGGTTTCTGGCTCACAGCTACGGTTTTGATACAGCAGATACCTTATTATAGCCAGGTAAAAGTCCATCCTCTATGCCGTTCAAGAGCAGCATAACCTCCCTGAGCATTACGGGAGCAGAAGTCATTCTCAATAAAGTGACTATTTTGTTTTCACACTTAGCAATATTTATTTCTGCCAGATAAGTTAAAACTCACCTGAAAAGAACTGTCCCAGTATGGTTTACTGATTGGTTCTATTTGGTGTTTCACTTTCTTGCTGGCTGGCTCCTTGGCTAGGCGGAATATTTCTACTAGCAACTGGGCAAAGGGAGTGTTTTCTCCACCCCCTAGAACATGTGCTGTGTCCTCCCCTAGCCCCTTTTTTCCCATACAAACTCTTTAAATGTTTGGCTGCACTCGTGGCGCCATTTTTAAACTCCCATTTCCCTAACTAGACGTCTCCGGTCCTCCACGTGGTGTGCTTGCTAGTAAGTGTAATTTCTGCTACTTGCTGCATTTTACTCGTAGCAAAGAAATGTTTATTTATTTATTTATTTTTTTTATTTATTTTACATTTGTTGACCGGGCTAGTCTAGCTGGATATATGTCCATTTTCAGTGGAGGCCCGGGGAGAAAAGCTCCAAAGGTTATAACAAGTAGGGGGAATACAGAAAAAATACATAGAAGATACACATATCAAAACAAAACAAATAATTGCAATACGCAATTTATAATATCATACTGTAGTCTAAAATAATACATAGTCATAATTTTTTTTTTTTTTTTTTTTCCATAGTATATATGAGATAAGTTGTATTTACAAGGATATTATGTCCATGGGGATCAGTCAGGATGTGTTATAGTGAGAAGGAAATATTGAGGTAGAGGAAAGGAGGAAGAAAGGTTAATCAGGATTGGTACAGGAGCAAAGCCAGTGTTTATTAAGATGGATTTTCAGTTGTTTTTTAGAGAGTGGAAGAGTGGACAAAGATGAGATATTAAGTGGAAGTTTGTTCCACATTTTGCCAACTGAGTTGGAAAAAAGACAATCTCCTGCAGCATTATTGGGTTTGGTACTATTAACTAGTAGTTTATTTGAAGATCGTAGTTGTTTCAGATTGTTGTAAGGAGTAAGGAGGTTAGAGAGTATTGGTGTTTTGGATGGTTGATATAGAATGCTGTGAGCTATTGAGAGCTGTTGATAAGTAAGTTTGTTCTCAGATAATACTATTGACCACATAAACTGTAGCGTAGATATCTGTTATTTGAACTAGTAGCATAGATATCTGTTGTTTGTACTATTTAGTCTTTAGACGCTATTCTAGTGGAGGTCCTGACCTTCATGTATTACTGTTTTATGCATGTGTTAAGGGTATGTCAGCTAATTTGCATTTAACACTGCAAAATGAATTGTTTGTTTGTACATTTAACTGCTCACAGCTAAAAAACTGTTTTAACTCTTTTGCTGACTTGTAGAATTAAGAGTTTAGTAACGCTGTTTCTGCCTGTTATGGAAAACTTTATTGTTGAGCTATATGTAACCTGTTATGGAAAACTTTACGGCTATATGTAACCTAAACTGCTTCATACTATTATTGTCCTTTAGAATACAGTAGCACTGGTTGCTACGCTTAACAGAACAGATATTTTTAAGAGTAATACAGTTATTTATCCAGACCTGACTGTTAGAAGGGCAAGTGTATGTTTTACTCTGTGCATGTTAGCATAAAGTTGTTATAGTTGTTTTGCTTATATGCTTGCTACACTCTGTACTGTTACAACTGCATCCTCTATCACTCCTGTTTCCCTGTCTCCCAAACAAGTCCTACTTCTCCTGGCCCAGTCTGCTCTCTTCCCCAACTGTTCTTTACTTTCCTCCCCTAGTCTCCACCTATACACAGCTCCTCTTCGCATCCCTGTCCCTCCTGCTTCTCTCTTCTTATCTCTACACTGTATTTCTCTCTTCTTCTCTCTTCTTATCTCTACACCGTATTTCAGTGATTTTAACCTGTTTTCCCCCTTCTGTTCTTTTACATCTTGGACACAAAAGCGCTGATACTCAGGCAGTCTCCCCATTTGTTTAATCATCCTACTCGGGAATTATCCTGTCCACTTCCCTAACTCTCTGGACAAGCAGACGGGCCCTTTAAAGCCTCACAGTGTAGATGGCAACCTGTAGCTTCTACTTTTGACTACTTTGCTGTTTAAAATAAGCAATAGCTACTTTGAATTAGTAGTGCCAGCACACACGCAGATATACCCTGAGGCCATTACCACCACCCCCACTTATTGGCTTCTCTATCAAACTAATCCTGTTTGGTTACTTTAATTGGCGTTACCTTCACTTGCCGCTAGATGGCAGTAGAGTACCGAACAAGGTTTCTGGCTCACAGCTAAGCTTTTGATACGGCAGATACCTTATTTTAGCCAGGTAAAAGTCCACCCTCTATGCCATTCAAGAGCAGCATAACCTCCCTGAGCATTACGGGAGCAGAAGTCACTCTCAATAAAGTGACTATTTTGTTCTCACACTAAGCAATATTTATTTCTGCCAGATAAGTTAAAACTCACCTGAAAAGAACTGTCCCAGTATGGTTTACTGATTGGTTCCATTTGGTGTTTCACTTTCTTGCTGGCTGGCTCAACCTGCTCCGTTCGCCCTGCGGGCTCACTCCGCTCCCCTACCCTACCCTACCCCCAAATCTCACCCACCCCCAGAGGCCCTAAACTTATACATCTTGACTACATCTTCCTCTACATCCAACAAATCAGATAACCCCACCAACTTCCATAATTAAAACCACACCCCTTACTCCACTTAACTAATCACAACTCTCACTACCTAGTACTGTATCTCTTTAAACCCTCCTACCTACCACTAGATATTATTCACCATGCCTTCCACAACTACCTCAACACTAACTAAAATACTACTCACTACCACATTAGTATCTGTTATAACCACAGCCTACCAATTAACCTCCTTTGAATGCCTATACTACCCCCAATTCCACTTCCCACCTAAACAAACATCTATACTAACCCTCACTATCTCCCACAATAACATAAATATAATATCTACACCTACTTACATACTTGCAAAGTTGCACAGGCTGTCCCATATCAAATACTATAATCCCTCAACCAAGAAAGCTCAGTTTCTACTAAGTAATCTACATTATAAATTACATATTCTAAAAATACATTCTTTACAAAATGGTGACATCCATCCTAATCCAGGCCCAGCCAATGTCCTACCTTCTAATCTTCCAATCGCTAATCCCAGTATCACACTCAGCCCTAATAAACTCCCCAACTCACTCCTGATAGCACATCTCAATATCCAAAGCGTCAATAATAAAGTACCTCTTCTTCATTCTCTCTTGCACATACACTCTTTTTGACATTTTATGCCTCACAGAGACTTGGTTAAAGCCACAAACTCAAGATAATTAAATTATCCCACCAGGGTATAATATATTGAGATATGATCGTAAAAACAAAAAAGGAGGTGGAGTAGCTATTCTTTTTAAGGATGTGCTTAAAGTTACCACCTCACCCTATAACCCACCTAAAGACAGTAATGCCAAAATCCTAATTTCAAAGATTCAGCTAAATTCTAGTAAATCCATAAATATCATATGTATCTATCTACCACCTGGAAATAACATTAACTCCTTAGAAGATATTCTTAGCAGGGTCTCAGTAAATTTCCCACAGGAAACTATAATCCTTGGTGATGTCAATATTGACTGGAAATGCATCAATACTGAGCATTCCACTTCTCACATTAACCTGCATGGCTTCTCTCAGACCATCACCTCCCCAACCAGAATTAACAAACCAAACCAGAAAGAGAGCACCTTAGATTGGATACTCATTAATAATCATCACCAAACTTATAAAGTAGATATTTTCCCTAATGATATAAGTGACCACTGCTTGACCTATATAGTCAGGCAAAGATTAAATATCTCTCACCCAACAGTATACAGGACTATATGTTCCAACAATGAATTTAACCAAACTCTATTCCAAAGCGAACTTATTGCCTGTGATTGGACTAATCTAAAATCTCTCCTATTAGAAGAGGCTGTCCAATACTTTAACTCTAAATTCTTAACTATCCTAGACCACCATGCACCCAAACGTAAAATAAGAATCAGGGCAAAACCAACGCCATGGCTCTCCAAGGACACCAGGGAAAAAGTCCTACTCCAAAATAAAGCCTGGACTAAGTGGAGAACTACTAAAAGTACATCTGATCAACAAACATTTAGACATCTGAGAAATACAGCTAAAAAATCTATACTCTTAGACAAAAAAAACTTTTACTGTAAAATACAGAAAACACACCAAAATAACCCTCAACGATTCTGGGCAAGTATTAATAAACTCCTTTACCCAGTACACCAACCCCTATAGGAGCTAATGATGACACTCCCTTTCAAACTGCAAATAACTTTAACTCCTTCTTCACAGAAACCATCCAAAATCTAGCCAGTCAGCTACCCCCTGACACTTTTAGCCTACAACCCCCTAGGACTAGCACACTTCCTACCTTCATACTACAACCCATCTCTACTAATTTCATTTTCAGACTCCTAGCTAAACCTAAGCCTTGTACCCCTTCCGCTGACCAGATTCCTGCTGAATATCTGCAGAAAGCAGCTAAAGCAGTATCTTATCCTATTGCCATCCTTATAAATAGGACCATTCAGAAAGGTTCCATCCCTGCCATCTGGAAAATATCACACATCATCCCCCTACACAAAGGTGGTAACTCCAACAACTATTCAAACTATCGGCCCATAGCCCTACTATCCCCCCTAGCACAAATAATGGAAAAATGTATTCATCATCAACTCATAGGCTATCTCACTCAACACAACATACTAGCCAAATGCCAACATGGCTTTAGGCCATATCATAGTACTACTACTGCTCTCTTATCCTTTACTGACACCATTATTAGATTCCGCAATAACAACAAACTCTCTTCAGCTCTATTCATTGATCTTTCTAAGGCTTTTGATATGGTAAACCACTTCTTGCTTAGTTATCTTCTCAAATCACTTTCCCTAGATTCTCTATCTGTAAAATGGTTTACTTCCTACCTGAGCAATAGGCAACAGGCAGTGCTCTGGGAAAATAACCTATCATCTCACCTGCCAGTCACACTGGGTGTACGCCAGAGCTCCATTCTAGGTCCTCTCTTATTTTCAATTTTCATTGATGATCTCTACCTAGCTATTCCCAACACTACTTGTATACAATATGCGGATGATTTGACAATAATCTGTACAGCCAAATCTGTATCTGAACTGCAATCCCAAACCCAAAAGGCATTTAACATAGTTGAGACATGGTTTTCAAAGCAGTGCCTCCTTTTGAATCCCAAAAAAACGAAACTCCTGCTCTTTGCTCTTTACACCTACTCACAGGTCAATACCAATAGATTTCTCAGTAATCTCTAAACATGGCATCCTCATATCACCAGAGTCTACTACCAAACTACTAGGGATTACAATAGACAACAACCTTAACTTTGATCCCCATATTAACAACATTATAAGATCAGTTAAAAGAAAAATGGGCTCCCTGTATAAAATTTAACCCTTCTTAACACCAACAGCAAGAACTATCGTTGCCCACTCCCATCTAATCTCTACTCTTCTCTATGCCTCACCAATATATACCAACCTATCTAAAAATAATCTTCTCAAACTAGCTACCTCCTATAACAGCATAGCCAGATTTGCCACTGGAAAACCTTTCAGAACCCATCACTGTCATAATCTCAAACAACTCGGGTGGCTTGAACTTTAAAATCAGCTTCAAATCAACCAACTCACTACTGCCCATAAGATCCTTTACCAACCTAACAACACTCCAATACTCCAAGACATCATTACCCCTTATAGAAATCTTAACACCTTGCATTCATCAAATAAACTACTAATTAACATCAGTAAGGCAAACAACATAGCAGGAGACTCTCTGTTCTCAAATACAGTTGGGAAAAAGTGGAACCTTCTACCTAAAGAACTTACTTCCCTTCCTTTCTTATCACTCTTCAAACAAAAAAATAAAATCTTCCTGAAAACTCACTGGCTTTGTCCTTGTAGTTACCCTCACTAAACAATCATTACTATCTCTAGTATTTTTACTAACTCCACTCACTCTTCTAATTACTGCGCTTTAGTGCAACATGAAAATACATATGCAAAAAATTGAAGCTGTTTTAGCTACTAGTAAATGTTAAAAATGAGTTCTAAATATTGTAATTAATCTTTATGAAATGTGTAGAAATATTTCTTCTGTGTCTATTGTCTTTGTAACATTATGGATCTTGTCTGTTCATGTCTGTTTTGGAGCTTATCTCCCCGGGCCTCTACTGAAAATGGACATATATCCAGTTAGACTAGCCCGGTCAACAAATGTAAAATAAATAAAAAAATAATACCACTGATGAATGTGCTGAAACTAACACTAGCCATGTGGCACTACCTTCTGAATTTCAGATAGAAACTTCTATTATTCCAGAAAGTACTGAGTCTTTGGATACACTGCACCAAAATTATCAAAATCTGAATTCTGTCAATGGATTGATAAATATGGATATTACCGTACCCAGTCCCTCTGTAGTCAATCTCTCTAAGTACCAATTAACTGAAGCTAAGCTATCTTTGTTATCACATGGAATTATGTTTATTCCCACAGCCACTGATGATGTAGTTAATGCTGTTACTGATTTGGGTCTGTTCTCTAGAAGTTTGAATTTAAAGAATATATATGGAAATAGTAGTGATACTATGAATAATCATCTAAGGAGAACTAGCACTTTTGTTCCAATAAGTGACCCTGTCATCTCTGTATTTAATGAATTATGTGAGAAACAAATATGTGATTTATATACAAGGAATAATAGTCCTAAACATCATAATTTGACTCGATTAGAATGTGAAGCATTAAAATCACTACAAACTAACACACAAATTATTATAAAAGAGGCTGATAAGGGAGGAGCAATAGTGATAATGGACATGGAACAGTATATACAATCCATGATGGATCTTCTTAGGGATGAGTCTACGTTTAAAGTCATTGGTAATAAGGAAATAGTATGATTAGTAAAATAAATATGTCTACATATGACCTCCAAGTAATGAATGACAGATCTTGAAACTTTTCATTATTTGAGTGTGCCCTGTCCTACCATCCCCATACTTTATGGACTTCCTCAGATCCATAAGTCTGTCGAGCAATCACCCATGAGGCCCATTGCCTCAGGTGGTGGTTGGATTACAGAGCCTATATCTGTATATCTCCAAAATATACTAAAGGACTATTTAAAATTTGTCCCTAGTTATATTAAAGAGAGTGGTGATTTTTAATCCAAGCTTATCCAAGCTTTACAATTGGTATGATAATGTTAGTAATCAGGACTTTTTTCTAGTAACACTAGATATAAAATCTTTATTTACTGTCATCTCTAACACCTATGGAGTTGATTGTGTCAGACAAATACTAGTTGAGCATGGTTTGGTTAATGGTAGAAGTTCTGAGACAATTTGTAAACTATTAGATCTGGTTCTAGAAAATAAGAAGTTATGTACTCACCATAACGTTCCAGCTGAGTAAGTAAACTTCATTTGTCTGCAACCTGTGGGATACGGATCCAATCTCGGATCCGAGCCGGCAACTTTATAAAGCTTAGATCTGAGCGCCTAGCTCCTCCCCTTACCCATAATCCCCTGCCAACCCTGACTAACCTCAGATCAAGTTTGCCCGCAAGCACTATAGTAGATAACTAACTACATTATCAGAAATGGTACATCACTATATGTCATGAAACACATCTGAAGGTCAGGGGGACGGAGGGGGGGGGGAACGGTTGCAGACAAATGAAGTTTACTTACTCAGATGGAACGTTATGTTGAGTACATAACTTCTTAATCTGAAGTAGTTAACTTCATTTGGTCTGCAACCTGTGGGACAGGGTCCCCAGCTACCTAAACCTTGGGCGGCCTTCATGGAAGGATATTCCGGAGCACTGCGGAGCCAAAAGAAGTTCTCCCTCTGGAGATAATGTCCAATTTATAATGATTGATGAAGGTATGAGATGAGGCCCAAGTGGCTGCTGAACAGATATCATCCAAGGAAACCCTAGATTTAAAGGCGGCAGATGTAGCCATAGCCCAAGTTGAGTGGGTACGAACTCCTTCAGGTGCGGGCCTGCCGGAATTTTGATATGCTGTGATGATACACTGTGAAATCCATCTCGATAAGGAAACTTTCGAGACTGGTTTACCTAGATTAAATTTGGCAAAGGAGATGAACAGCTGGTCGGATTGTCTATGACCAGATGTCCTATGAATGTAAAATCTAAGTTGTCTGTGCACGTCCAAAGAATGTAATCTGTACTCCCCTTTGTTCTAGTAGTTAGGAAAGAAGACCGGCAAATTGATAGATTTGTTAATATTAGATTCAGAAACTACCTTCGGGAGGAAGGAGGGATTGGTCCTGAGGTAAACCCTATCCTTGTGAAAGGCTAAGTATGAGGGTTTCACAGAAAGAGCTTGCAATTCAGATACTCTCCTGGCTGAAGTAATAGCCACTAGAAAGGCTGTTTTCCAAGACAAATATCTGAGGTCTACTGAAGCCGCCGGTTCGAAGGGAGGGGTCGTCAGGGCTTGTAATACCAAGGTCAAATCCCATGGAGGTACCGCTTCCTTTATTGGAGGCCTAAGTAGAAAGGTGCCCTTTAGGAATGTTTTGCACAATTTTGTAGTAATCAAATGACCCATTTCAGTACCTACGTGATAATGAGAGATAGCTGCTAACTGAACCTTAACCGTAGAACAGCTAGCTCCGCCATTAAAAAGACCTGAAAGAAAATCCAGCACCGCAGGCAAGGGGGCTGTAAAAGGATCCAAATTATGGCGTTCGGCCCAGATAGAGAAACGCTTCCATTTACTACCATAGACCTGCCTAGTAGAGGGCTTGTACCCTGCTACTAGGATAGTTTTAACTGGAGATGAGATACCGGGAGTCCTAGCTACAAGTGGAACTGGAGCAGCCAAGCCGTAAGCTTGAGGCTGACCAGGTCGGGAAGTGGGAGCCCTAGGGGGTGGGAAATTAGATCCGGAAGGGGATCTAGAATCCAGGGCGGATTCACTCGATGAGACCAGAGGTAAGGGAACCAAGCTTGGCGAGGCCAGAATGGGGCAATGAAGATCATCCTGCTCCCCAACCGACTGGCTTTCTGAAGGAGTTTCAGCATGAGGGGAAGAAGAGGGTAGGCATAGAGAAGACCGGGTGGCCAAGCATGCACCAAGGCGTCCCTCGGGGCTTCCCTTCAGGGGGAATGAGAGCGAAGTAATTGTTGCATTTCGTGTTTGAGGGAGATGCAAAAAGATTGCAACAGAGCTGCCCCCAAATGGCAAAAATTCGACTCGCTACTTGAGGATTGAGGGACCACTCGTAAGGTGAAAGGATGGTGCGACTCAATCTGTCCGCCAGGATGTTGGTCCATCCCAGAATGTGCATTGCAATGAAAAAGTGGTTGGTGGAGATCGCCCATTCCCACACTCTCATGGCTTCTCGACAGAGTGGGTAAGACCTGGTTCCCCCTTGTTTGTTGATATACCATGCCACAGACATACTGTCTGTCTGGATTGCAATTGTTCCTGCAGGCATAAGGCTCTGAAGTGCTTGCAACGACAACAGCACTGCCCTCATCTCTAGAACTATAATGTGCAATAAGGTCTCCGAATCATTCCACATGCCTTGGACTGTCCTGCCCGAATAATGCCCCCCCCCACCCAAGACGAGAGGCATCCGTGGTCATCGTGGCAAGAGGGGGGGCCGTGGCAAAGGGGCGTCCCGCCTGGAGGTCCGCCGATTGAAGCCACCAAACGAGAGCCCTCTTGCAGGCCCTGCTGAGAGAAATGGGGTGACTCAAGGGGTACTGATGAAGGGACCATTGGACTTGCAGAGTCCACTGTAAAATCCTCATGTTCAAATGCGCCATGGGAAGAAGGTTTATTGCGGCTGCCATGGACCCCAGGGCCCTCAGAACCAATCCCGCCAGAGGTTTTGAAGATTGAAAGATGGCCCGCACATGTGCCCTCAATGTGTGCAACCGGTCGGGAGTTAAGAAGACTAGTTGCCTGTTGGTGTCCAGTCTGGCCACGATAAAATCTATCACCTGAGTCGGGGTGAGAGAGGACTTGTCGTGAGTTTATAGTGATCCCTAGTTGCGGAGCAAGGTTGAGGAAGTAGTCCCTGGCTAAGCATAGTAGATGCCTTGTTGGGGTGGTGAGGAGCCAGTCGTCCAGGTACAGGAAAACCTGCATTCCCTGGAGTCTCAGGTGGGCCGCTATCACTGCTAATACCTTGGTGAACACCCTGGGGGCTGAGGTGAGACTGAAGGGAAGTACCCTGAATTGATAATGACTAGCTCCCAGCCGGAAGCGGAGAAACCTCCTGGATCGTACGTCCATCAATATGTGGTAGTACGTGTCCTTGAGGTCTATCGAGCACATCCAGTCGTTCTCCCCCAAGAGGGGGAGAATAGATTGAAGAGTGACCATCTGGAACTTTTCTTTGGTTACTGACAGATTTAGTAGGGAAAGATCGAGGATGGGCCTTAGGTCCCTTGTCTTTTTTGGCACCAAAAAGAACCTTGAGTAGTAACCCGATCCAGACTGGCCTGGGGGGACGCGCTGGACATCTCCCTTTTCTAAAAGCTGCCGAATTTCTGCAGCTGCAGCCTCCCTCTGATTGGGTGGAACATTGTGGAGGTGTTCGGGAGTGTAGGGAATGTAAGAAAAGGGAATTCTGTATCCTCTGGATATGATACGAAGCACCCAGCGGTCTGTTGTAATGGACTCCCAAGTTGCCAGGTACCTCGAGAAGTGTCCCCCGACTGCCTCCAGAGTGGAGCAGTCAGGCAACCCCTCAGGGTTGCTGCGTGGGTCGATCAGAAAAGGTTTCTCTGGACCCAAATTCTTCGGGCCTCCTCTGCCTCTAGGGCGGCGTCCACCCTGTCCTCCTCTGCCATGGAAGGACTGGGAGTCCGGAGTGGACTGGGACTGCTGCAACATTCGGAACCACATCTTCTTCTGTCCCTTTTGGTTCCTGGAGAAGGACCTCTGGGGAGCAGAAAAGCGGACTCCGATGGTAGATAACGTCTTCCCGTCCTTTTCGCTCTGGACTAAAGTCTCGCGAAATGTCTTCCCAAATAAGGCAGAACCATCAAAGGGGGCATTCGCAAAGGACGCCTTGAATGGTTCCGCAAAATCACAATGTCGGAGCCAGGCCTGACGCCTCATAACTAGGTCCGCTCCGCTGGCTCTAGCGGCTCCCTCTGTAGCGTGGGATACAAGCTGCATAGAGGTGTTGGATATAGACCTAAGAGAGGCCATGCGAGTGGAGTACAACTGTTTGTCCTCCGCCGACATGGACTCGGGGGGCGATGCAGAGTACTCTTTAATAAGGTCTCGCTGCAGCCATATCACATGTGCCATGTAGTTCAAGGACCTTACAGCGAAGGTTGCTGAACTAAAGACCTACTTCCCAAGATGGTCCATCGAGCGAGACTCCTTGCTCGGGGGATAGACCGAGGGATTCTCTTGGGCTAACTCCCTCTTGGTGGCTGCCGCCACCAACATGGCATCTACGGGGGGGGGTCCCTTGCTCCAATGGGACTTCTCAGTGGGGGGGCTTAGAATTCTGTCTGCACGTTTGGGGACTGGCTCCACAGTGTCTGGCTCCTTCCACGCCCTAGTGGTAATAAGGTCCACTAAGGGGTCGGCTGGAGGGGACACCCAAGAGGTAGATGGGCCTACTTCGAATGCCTCCAGGAACACGGATTTGTCTGAGGAAGCCTTGGGGGTGGACCACCCCCCTTATCCTAAGCATTTCCATGATGTCTCCAAAGGAGACATCTTCGAAGGGGTGACCTTGGGGAGCCTTCCCCCTCATCCAAATCCGTGTCTTCTGTCAAGGACTCGGGGGAGTCCATGTGGCTCCTCTTGCACTTTCGCTTGTGAGGAACATCCTCGGGGGGGCTGTCCGAGGATGTCTCACCAGCCACATCTTGTTCCAGGGGAACGACCTGAGATGTCAAAGCAGGCTGTCCCTGTGGCCGGGTGATGGAAGCCTGACCCAACCGAGAGGGAGTGTGGGACGGAACCGAAGCAAGGACCGTGGGCCTGGATGCACTCAACAGAGCCCTCTCCACCACATCGAAGGCTGAGGGAGAGCCGCTCTCTCTAGGATCCGAGAGCAGACCCTCGCCTGGATCCGATGGATCAGAACCGGCACCGAGAGCATCGGATCCGAAGGACCAGTGTGCTCCGACCTGGACGGAGCCAAAGGCACACCGACCCCCTCAGATCCGAAGCTCAAACCATGGCTCCGAGAGCTCGGATCCGACAAGGAAGGATCCGACAGACTCGAAGGAAGAGTCGGAGCCGAAGTACCCGATACTGATGGCGCTGACCCACCCCCGGCTCCAACATTGCCCGGCTCCGATCGCTCCGAACCCGGAAAGCGGGTTGGAGAAGGAGCTATCGGGGCAAAGAAGGGTGTTGAGCTCCCCCCCAGAGGGGGGGGGGCAGGAGCACTCCCATCTGCAGCTGGGCCTGGATGAACCTTTGCATCATCCAGTCCAAATCTGCATCTGAAAGGCTACGAGTGGATCTCGACGAGGCCACCGAGGCTGGCCGGGAGTGCCGCCTCGATGACCTCGACGGAGATCGGGTCTCCTCCTCCTCGGGTCCTGGTGAGAAGCATGGAGACTGGAGCTGAGAAGGAGGAGACCTATAAGCCCTGGAGGGAGAAGCCCGCTTAGCCGGGGGGGCCAAAGCGGAGGCCTCGGCCCGCCGCTTGTGGTGCTTCTCCCTCCTTTTTTCTTTCCCGGCCTCCCTCTCCTCCGGCGCAGAAGCGGGAGATTGAGTCCCGGCTGGGGGGAGAGAGGCAGGAGTGGCCGCCACAGAAGCCTGGGAGGAGGCCACAGAAGCACCGGAGGCTGAAGCCGAATCCGGGGGCAAGAGTCCCGCTAGGATCAGCTTCGACCTCCGGTCCTTCAGTGCCCTGGGGTTGAACGCCACACAGATAGAACACCCAGAGGAGAGATGTTCAATCCAAAGGCACCGGACACACAGAGTGTGGCCATCCGCTGGTGAGAGCTTATGGCCACACTCGGTGCACTTAGAAAATATTGGTTTTGGGGCCTCAGACATATTAAGCTAAAAAGAAAAACTCACTCAGTAGGCCCCAAACACACTAAACACACACACAGACTATGTCCAATGAGGGATGGGGAGGAAAAATTTGACTACAATTTAAAAAGATTATTTAAAAATGAGGTTATAACAAGGGAAACCTAACCAACACAAAACACTCACACAAGTTTAAAGAGAGAAAAGTAAGAAACAAGGACTTATCTGACCAAAAGACCAGGAGCTCGCAATCTAGCTGCTGTTCAGAAGCGCGGCAAACTAGATCTGAGGTCAGTCAGGGTTGGCAGGGGATTATGGGTAAGGGGAGGAGCTAGGAGCTCGGATCTAAGCTTTGTAAAGTTGCCGGCTTGGATCCGAGATCGGATCCGTATCCCACAGGTTGCAGACCAAATGAAGTTAACTACTTCAGATCAATGTTTTTGTTTTCAATAAACAAATTTACCATCAAGTATCGGGTACTGCTATGGGCACTGTCGTAGCAAATACCTATGCTAACTTGACTCTGAGCAGATGGGAAGAAAACTTTATATATAGTGTAAGTACCCCTTATGCTAGGAATGTTTCATTCTATAAGCATTTTGTGGATATTTTCCTAGTTTGGCAGGGTACTATGTTGGATCTACAAAACTTTTATACATACTTGAATGAGACTGTTGAATTTCTTAAATTTGAGATGAAGTTCTCTGACAAATCCCTAAGTATTTTGGATATACAATTGATGCTTACAGATCATAGTTTACAAATTAGTGTCTATAAGAAGGATGTCCAAGTAAACAAATATCTCCATAAAACAAGTATGCACGCGAGGAGAACCTTCAAGTGTATCTTAAAAAGTCAGTACTTAAGGGCCAGTAGACTTAGTACAGAGCTGGAGATATGTAATGCTCAGATGCAGGAAATGACTGTAAGTTTTTTGGAGAAGGGATACAATATGACAGAAATAGAGACAGCTAGGAGGGATGCCCTGACACTAAGTGACTCTGTAGCCAGACCCTATTTTTCTGTTAAAGAGGATTCCAATACTGACACTATGAGTTCTAGTAATGGACAACCCTTTAGATATCTCATGACATACAATAGAATGAGCAGAACAATTGAGAATGTTATAAGAAAAAATTGGTTTGTCCTGAAATCTATACCCAGTCACGAGAAATGGCTCCTAGACCAACCTATGTTTACTTACCGTAATTGTAATAATTTGAAACAACTTTTATGTTATAAAGATTTTTCTTTGAATAATACACAAGGAATTGAGTTTAAGAGAAAAGGCACTTTTCCATGTTACAATTGTTCATGTTGTACAAGTATTAATCAGTGCCCAGAATTTATACATCCTATGAGTGTCAGGAGATTCATTTTTTACTGCACAGCGACGTGTAATACCTCTGGTATTATATATCTTGCTACATGTAAGAAATGTGCAGGATTTTATGTGGGCAAATCAGTCAGGCAACTAAGGGATAGAATTATTGAGCAGAGATTGGAGATCCGTAGGAATATACCTACTAACTCACTGGCTTGCCACATTTCTGCAATAGGTGCTGCTCATGAATTTGACCTCAGGGTCATATCTATTGTATATCCAGGTATTAGACATGGAGACCATGTTAACAATGTGGACATGAAAGAATATGAATGGATAGTGAGGCTTGAAGCAGATAATGACCCGGGCCTAAATAAACAAGTTACACTAAAACCTATTCTAAAAAATAAACAAAGGAATATTAGAAAAAAATGAGAGGAGGATATGTATATACTCCTTACCACTGTTTCTGTATCTTTACGAACTGGGTGTTCACCTTAATCAATTAATGGCTGTGTCATGTGCTATTAGTATAAATGTTGGTTTTAACTTCTATTTTGTGTAAGACACTGAGGAAGGATGTTTTTGATATCTGAAAGCTTTGTCATTTTTAATAAATTTGATGTGGCTTGATGGTGTGGAGAGATTATTTTCTTTTTTGCTGTGGGGTTAAACAATACCATGATGAGTGGTGTATGTGCCAGGGTGTTGGGCTAAAGAATTAAATAATACCGTGATGAGTGGTGTAAGAGGCTGGTACTGGAGTTAAAGGATTAAATAATTCTATGATGAGTGGGGTAAGTGGCTGGGCGTGGGGTTAAATAAAACATAATGAGTGGTGTAAGCAGCTGGTAGTGGGTTAAATAATACAATGATGAGTGGTGTAAGCGGCTGGGCATGGGGATAAAGGGTTAAATAATACCACAATGAGAGGAGTAAGTGGCTGGGTGTTGGGTTAAATAATACACTGATGAGTGCTGTAAGGGGCTGGCCATGGGGTAAAAGGGTTAAATAACACCATGATGAGTGTCTAAGCAGCTGGGTGTGAGGTTAAAGGGTTACATAATACCATACTGAGTGTGTTAGCGGTTCTGGGTAGGGTTAAATAATACCATGATGAGTGGAGTGAGGGGCTGGGCATAGGGATGAATAATGACATGATGAGTGGGGCAAGCAGCTGGGAGGGGGGGGTTAAAGAGTTATATAATACCATGATGAGTGGTTTAAGCATTTGCGCGTGGGATAAAAGGATGAAATAATACTATCATGACAGGTGTAAGCGACTGGGTGTGGGGTTAAAGGGTTAAATAATACCATGATAAGAGGAGTACGTGGCTGGAATTGTGGCTAAAGGGTTAAATGACTCCATGCCCAGCCTCTTACACCATGGTATTATTTACCCCTTTAACCCCACGATCAGCCCCTTACACCACTCAACATGGTATTTTTTAATCCTTTACTCCACACCCTGGCACTTACAGCACTCATTATGGTATTATTTAACCCCTTAACCCCATGCCCAGCCACTTGCGCCACTCATCATGGTATATTTAACTCCACACCCAGCCGCTTACACCACTCATCATGGTATTATTTAACCCCACACCCAGCTCCTTACACCACTCATCATGGTGTTATTTAACCTCACACCCAGCTCCTTACACCACTCATCATGGTGTTATTTAACCTCACACCCAGCTTCTTACAACATGATGAGTGGTGTAACCTATTGAGTATATGGTTAAAAGGGTTAAATAATATTATGATAATTGGTGCAAGCAGCTGGGTGTGGGTTTAAAGGGTTAAATAATACCCATGATGAATGGTGTAAGTGCCTGGGTGTGGGGTTAAATAATGCCATGATATGTGGTGTAATTGGCCGGTCATGGGGTTAAAGGGTTATATAATACCATGGTGAGTGGGGTGAGCGGCTAGGCGTTGGGTTAAATAATACATGATGAGTGGTGTAAGCAGCTGGGAGTGGGGTTACATAATACTATGATGGCTGGTGTAAGGGGCTGGGTGTGGAGTTAAATAATACAATAATGAGTGGTGTAACCAACTGGACATAGGTTTAAAGAGTTAAATAATACCTTGATGAGAGGAGTAAGCGGCTGGGCATGGGTTTAAATAATACCATGATGAGTGGTGTAAGTGGCTGTTCGTGGAATTAAAGGGTTAAATAATACCATGATGAGTGAGCTAAGTAGCTGGGTGTGGGGTTACATAATACATGATGAATGGTGTAAGCACCTGGGAGATGGGTTAAAGGGTTAAATAATATCATGATGAGTGATGTAAGAGGCTGAACGTGGGGTTAAAGTGTTAAATACTACTATGGTGAGTGGTGCAAGTGGCTTGGTGTGGGGTTACATAATACCATGCTTAGTGGTGTAAGTGGCTGGGCATGGGGATAAAGTGTTAAATAATACCCTGATGAGTGGACTAAGTGGCTGAACGTGGGGTTACATAATACATGATGAGTGGTATAAGCAGCTGGGAGATGGGTTAAATAACACCATGATGAGTGGTGTAAGCGGTGAGCCATGGGGTTAAAGGGTTAAATAATACTATGATGAGAGGTGTAAGCGGCTGGGTGTAGGGTTAAAGGTTTTAATAATACCATGATGAGTGTAGTAAATGGCTGGGCGTGTGGTTAATTAATACCATGATGAATGGTGTAAATGGCTGGGTGTGGGGTTAAAGGGTTAAATAATGCCATTATATGTGGTGTAATTGGCTGGTAATGGGGTTAAATTGTTATATAATACCCTGATGTGTGGACTAAGTGGCTGGGTGTGGGGTTACATAATACATGATGAGTGGTGTAAGGAGCTGGTGTGGGGTTAAATAATACCATGATGAGTGGTGTAAGTGGCTGGGCATGGGGTTAAAGGGTTAAATAATATGATGAGAGGAGTAAATAGCTGGGTGTGGGGTTAAATAATACCATAATGAGTGGTATAAGCGGCTGGACATGGAGATAAATTGTTAAATAATACTGTCATGAGTGGTGTACGTCAATGCATGTGGGGATAAAGGGTTAAATAATACCATAATGAGTGGGGTAAGTGGCTGGATGTTGCGTTAAATAATACATGATGATGTGTAAGCAGCTGGGAGTGGGGTTAAATAATACCTTGATGACTGGTTTAAGGGGTTGGGTGTGGAGTTAAATACCATGATCAGTGGTGTAAGCAACTAGGCATGGGGTTAAACGTGAAATAATACCATGATGACAGGAGTAAGCAGCTGGGCGTGGGGTTAAAGGGTTAAATATTGCTATGATGAGTGCTATAAGTGCCAGGGTGTGGGGTAAAGGATTAAAAAATACCATGTTGAGTGGTGTAAGAGGCTGCTCATGGGGTTAAAGGGTTACATAATACCATGATGAGCGCTGTAAGCGCAGGGGTGTGGGGTAAAGGATTAAATAATACATGATGAATGGGGTAAGTGGCAGGGCGTGCGGTTAAATAATACATGATGAGTGGTGTAAGCAGCTGGGAGTGGGGTTAAATAATGCCACGACTGGTGTAAGGGGCTGGGTGTAGGGTTAAATAATACCATGATAAGTGGTGTAAGCGGCTGGGCATGGGGTTAAAGGGTAGATAATATCATGATGATTAGTCTAAGCAGTTGGGCATGGGGTTAAAGGGATAAATATTACCATAATGAGAGGAGTAAGCAGCTGGGCGTGGGTTAAATAATACCATGGTGAGTGGTGTAAGGGCTTGGGCGTGGGGTTAAAGGGTTAAATTATACCATAATGAGTGTGTAAACAGCTGGGTCTGGGGTTAAATATAATACCATTATGAGTGGTGTAAACAGCAGGGTGTAGGGTTAAATAATTCCATGACGAGTGGTGTAAGCGTTTGGGGGTAGGGTTAAAGGCTTGACTAATACCATGATGAGTGGTGTAAGAGCTGGGCATGGGGTTAAAGGGTTAAATGCCTCCACAATGAGTCTGTTAGTGGCTGGGCGTGGGGTTAAATATTACATCATGAGTGGTGTAAGCAGCAGGGAGTGGGGTTAAGTAATACCATGATGAATGGTGCAAGAGGATGGGCGTGGGTTTAATGGGTTAAATAATACCATGATGAGTGGTGTAAGGGGCTAGGAGTGGGGTTAAAGAGTTAAATAATGCCACAATGAGAGGTCTAAGTGGCTAGGTGTGAGGTTAAAGGGTTAAATAATACCATGATGAGAGGAGTAAGTAGCTGGGTGTGGGCTTAAAGGCTTAAATAATACCATGATGATTAGTGTAAGCGGCTGAGTGTGGGGTTAAATAATACAATGATGAGAGGTGTAAGCGGCTGAGCATGGGGTTAAAAGGGTTAAAAAATCATGATAAGTGGAGTAAGTGGCTGGGCGTGGGTTTAAAAGGTTAAATAATAGCATAATGAGTGGTGTAAGCGGCTGAGTGTGGGGTTCAAGGGTTAAATAATACCATGATGAGTGGGCTAAGTGGCTGGGAGTGGGGTTACAAAATACATGATGAGTGGTGTATGGGGCTGGGCATGGTGTTAAATAATATCATGATGAGGGATGTAAGTAGTTGGCCGTAGGGTTAATGGGTTAAATAATACCATGATGAGACATGTAAGTGGCTGGGTGTGGGGTTAAATGTTTAAATAATACCATGATGAAAGGAGTAAACTGCTGGACGTGGGGTTACATAATATCAGGATGAGTGCTGTAAAGGGCTGGCTCTGGGGTTAGTGGGTTAAATAATACCATGATGAGTGTGTAAGGAGCTGGGAGTAGGGTTAAAGGGTTAAATAATACCATGATGAGAAGAGTAAATGGCTGGGTGTGGGGTTAAATACTACCCTAAAGAGTGCTGTAAGGGGCTGGGCATAGGGATAAAGGGTTAAATAACACCATGATGAGTGTCTAAGCAGCTGAGTGTGAGGTTAAAGGGTTAAATAATACCATGATGAGGGTGTTAGCTGCTCAGTGTGGGGTTAAATAATATCATGATGAGTGGTGTAAGGAGCTGGGTGTGAGTTTAAATGTAAGTGGCTGGGTGTGGGGTTAAATAATGCCATAATGACTGGTGTAAGCAGCTGGGCATAGGTTTAAAGGGTTAAATAATACCATGATGAGAGGAGTAAGTGGCTGGGCGTGGGGTTAAATATTACCGTGATGAGTGGTGTAAGTGGCTGCTTCTGGGGATAAGGGTTAAATAATACCATGATGAGTGGGCTAATTGGTTAGGCATGAGGTTACATAATACATGATGAGTGGTGTAAGCCACTGGGAGTGGGGTTAAAGGGTTAAATAATATCATGATGAGTGGTGCAACCGGTTGGCTGGATGTGGGGTTAAAGGGTTATATAATACCATCATGAGTGGTGTAATTGGCTGGCTGTAGGATTAAAGACTTATATAATATCATGATGTGTAAAGGATTGTAAGAGGGTGGGTGTGGGGTTAAATAATACAATGGTGAGTGTTGTAAGCAACTGTGAATGGGGTTAAAGGTTAAAATAATACCATGATGAGAGGAGTAAGCAGCTGGGCATGGGGTTAAATAATACCATGATGACTGGTGTAAGTGGCTGGTCGTGGGGTTAAAGTGTTAAATAATACCATGATGAGTGGGCTAAGTGGCTGAGTATGGGGATACATAATACATGATGAGGGTTGTAAGGGCTAGGCTTGGGGTTAAAAGGTAAATACTACCATGATGAGTGGGCTATTTGGCTGGGCGTTTGGTTAATTAATATATGAGTGGTGTAAGCAGCTGGGAGTGGGGTTAAGTAATACCATGATGAGTGACGTAAGGTGCTGGGAGTGCGGTTAAATAATACCATGATGAGAGGGGTAAGTGGTTGGACATGTGGTTAAAGGGGTAAATAATATGATATGTGGTGTAAGAGGTTGGGCATATGGTTAAAGGGTTAAATAATAGCATGATGAGGGGAGTAAACGTCTGGGTGTGGGGATAAATAATACCATGATGAGTGGTGTAAGGAGCTGGCCGTGGGGTTTATTAATGCCATCATGAGTGGTGTAATCAGCTGGGCGTGGGGTTAAAGGGTTAAATAACACCATGATGAGTGGCTAAGCAGCTGGGTGTGAGGTTAAAGGGTTAAATAATACCTTTCTGAGTGTGTTAGCAGCTCCAGGAGGGGTTAAATAATACCATGATGAGTGGTGTAAGCAGCTGAGAAAGGGTTAAATAATATCATGATGAGTGGCGTAAGGGGCTGGGCGTGGGGTTAAATAATGACATGATGAGTGGAGCAAGCAGCAGGGATGGGGGGTTAAAGGGTTAAATAGTACCATGATGAGCAGTGTAAGCATTTGAGCGTGGGATTAAAGGGTGAAATAATACCATCATGACAGGTGTAAGCGACTGTGTGTGGGGTTAAAGGGTTAAATAATACCATGAGGAGAGGAATATGTGACTGGGATTAGGGTTAAAGGGTTACATGATACCATGATGAGTGGTGTAAGAACCTGGGTGTGGGGTTAAATAAGACCATGCTGAGTGGTGTAAGGAGCTGGGTGTGGAGTTAAATAATACTATGATGAGTGGTGTAAGAGGCTGGTCATTGGGTTAAAGGGTTAAATAGTACCAAGATGAGTGGGGTAAGCGGCTGGGCGTGGGGTTAAATAATACATGATGCATGGTGTAGGAAACTGGGAGTGGGGTTAAATAATACCATGATGAGTTGTGTAAGGAGCTGGGTGTGGAGTTAAATAATACCATGATAAGTGGTGTAAGCAGCTGGACATGGGGTTAAAGGGTAAATAATACCATGATAATTTGTCTAAGCAGCTGGGCATGGTGTTAAAGGGTTAAATAATACATCATGAGTGGTGTAAGCAGTTGGGCATGTGGTTAAAGGGTTAAATATTACCATGATGAGAGGAGTAAGTGTCTGGGTGTGGGTTAAATAATACCATGATGACTGGTGTAAGGGGCTGGGTGTGGGGTTAAAGGGTTAAATAATACCATAATGAGTGTGTAAGTGGCTGGGCATGGGGTTAAATATAATGCCATTATGAGTGGTGTAAAGAGCAGGGTGTGGGGTTACATAATTCCATGATGAGTGGTGTAAGCCATTGTGCATATGGTTAAAGGCTTGAATAATACCATGATGAGAGGGGTACGTGGCTAGGTGTGGGTTAAATAATACCACGATGAGTGGAGTAAGTTGCTGGGTGTGGAGTTAAAGGCTTAATAATACCATGATGAGTGGTGTAAGTGGCTGATAGTGGGGTTAAAGGGTTAAATACTATCATGATGAGTGGGGTAACCGGCTGGGCGTGGGGTTAAATAATGCTTGATGAGTGGTGTAAGCAGCTGGGAGTGGGGTTAAATAATACCATAATGAGTGGTGTAAGGGTCTGGCAGTGGGGTTAAATAATGACATAATGCGTTGTGTAAGCAGTTGGGTTAAAGGGTTAAATAATGCCATGAAGAGTGGTGTAAGGGGCTGTGTGTGGGGTTACATAATACCATGATGAGTGGTGTAAGCAGCTGTGTGTAAGGTTAAAGGGTTAAATAATACAATGATGAGTGGTGTAAGTGGCTGGTCATGGGTGTAAAGGGTTAAATAATGCCATGATAAGTAGTGTATGCGGCTGGATGTGGGGTTAAAGGGTTAAATAATACAAGGATGAGTGGTGTAAGTGGCTGATTGAGGGTGTAAGGGGTTAAATAATCCCATGATCAGTGGGCTAAGTGGCTAGGAGTGGGTTAAATAATACCATGATGAGTGTGTAAGCAGGTGGGCATGGAGTTAAATAACATCATGATGAGAGGAGTAAACGGCTGGGTGTTGGGTTAAATAATACCCTGACGAGTGCTGTAAGGGGCTGGGCATGGGGATAAAGGGTTAAATAACACCATGATGAGTGTCTAAGCAGCTGAGTGTGAGGTTAAAGGGTTAAATAATACCATATTAAGGGTGTTAGCTGCTCGGCGTGGGGTTAAATAATACCATGATGACTGATGTAAGCAGCTGAGAAAGGGTTAAACAATACCATGACGAGTGGTTTAAGAGGCTCGGTGTGGGGTTAAATAATACCATGATGAGTGGTGTAAGAGGTTGGTCGTGGGGTTAAAGGGTTTGATAATACCATGATGAATGGGGTAAGTGGCTCGGCGTGGGGTTAAATAATACATGACAAGTGGTGTAAGCAGGTAGGAGTGAGGCTAAGTATTACTATGATGAGTGGTGCAACCGACTAGGCATGGCCGTAAAGGGTAAATAACACCATGATGAGCGGTCTACGCGACTGAGCGTGGGGTTAAATGTTTAAATAATACCATGCTGAGAGGAGTAAATGGCTGGGCGTGGGTTAAATAATACCATGATGAGTGGTGTAAATGGCTGGGTGTGGGGTTAAAGGGTTAAAGGGTTAAATAATACCATGATGAGTGATGTAAGTGGCTGGGTGTGGGGTTAAAGGGTTAAATAATACCACGATGAGTGGTGTAAGTAACAGGGAGTGGGGATATATAATACCATCATGACTGGTGTAAGGGGCTGGGTGTGGGGTTAAATACCATGATCAATTCTGTAAGCAATTGGGCATGGGGTTAAAGGGTAAATAATACCATGATGAGAGGAGTAAGTGGCTGGGCGTGGGGTTAAATAATACCATGATGAGTGGTGTACGTGGATGGCCGTGGGGTTAAAGGGTTAAATAATACCATGATGAGTGGGCTAAGCGGTTGGGCATGGGGTTTCCATAATAGGGTCTATATTAGAAAGAAAGAAGCGAATGGTGATTAATCAACCCTATGTAAGCGAAAGCTCACGATCTTGAATTGTCAGAACAGCGATTTTTTTTCCTAGGGAAAAAAATCGCTGTTCCAAAACACATGCACACAACACAAGCACACCAAACAAACAGCAATCCACACACATACACCTAAAATCTTACAACTAACCCTGCACTAAACGATACACACACCACTAACTATCCACTTACCTTAACCCAAACCCTAACCCTAAGGTCCATCACTATTGCACACTCACCTCACCTGCTCCCTAACCCTAACTCACCTAACCCGGCCTAACCCTCACGTCCACACAATCGCACACATACCTAACCCGCACCCTAACCCTAACTCACCTAACCTGCCCTAACCCTCACATCCACACAATCGCACACTTACCTGATCCCGACCTGTACCTTTCCACCACAGCGCTGAAAATACCGAAGCAACACAAACGGACAACCAAATTCTTTCCCTAGGAAAGAATTTGGGTTTCTGTTGCTTTGATATTTTAAGCTTTTGCTCTGTAGAGTTCAATATTAGAACATTCGAAGGTTTTAAACCTGGATGTTCTAATATAGACCCACATAATACATAATGAGTGCTGTAAGGGGCTTGGCATGGGATTAAATAATGACATGATGAGTGGTGTAAGTGGTTGATCATGGGGTTAAAGGGTTAAATAATACCATGATGGGAGGAGTAAATGGCTGGTTGTTGGGTTAAAGGATTAAATAATACCATGATGAGAGGAGTAAGTGGCTGGGACTGGGTTTAAAGGGTTAAATAATATCATGATGAGTGGTGCAAGTGGCTGGGCATTGGCTTAAGGGGTTAAATAATACCATGATGAGTGGTGTAAGAAGGGGGGTGTGGGTTTAAAGGATTAAATAATACCATAATGAGTGGAGTAAGAGGCTGGTTATAGGGTTAAATAATACCATGATGGTTGCAGTAAGCAGCTGGGCATGGGGTTAAATAATACATAATGAGTGGTGTAAGCAGGTAGGAGTGGGTTTAAGTAATAGCATGATGAGTGGTGTAAGGGCCTGGGTGTGGGGTTAAATAATACCATGATGAGTGGTGTATATTGCTTCTCATGGGCTTAAAGGGTAAATAATACCATGATGAGTGGTCTAAGCGGTGGCATGGGGTTAAAGGGTAAATAATACCATGATGAGTGGTGCAAACGGATGAGCGTTGGGTTAAATGGTTAATTAATACCATGCTGAGTGGAGTAAGCGGCTGGGTGTGGGTTAAATAATACCATGATGAGTGGTGTAACGGGCTGGGCGTGGGATTAAAGGGTTAAATACTACCATGT
The DNA here is from genome assembly GCF_019279795.1 of Protopterus annectens. Lineage (NCBI taxonomy): Eukaryota > Metazoa > Chordata > Ceratodontiformes > Protopteridae > Protopterus > Protopterus annectens. Next base: position 379,347,507 of record NC_056743.1, on the reverse strand, counting down.
TAAAAGGAGTAAGAGGCTGGATGTGAGTTAAATAATACAATGCTGGGAGGAGTAAGTGGCTGGGCATGGGGTTAAATAATATCATGATGACTGGTGTAAGGGGCTGGGCGTGGAGTTACAGGGTTCAATAATACCATGATGACTGTGATAGCGGATAGGCATGGGGTGAAAGGGTTAAATAATACCATGATGAGAGGTGTAAGTGGCTGGACAAGGAGTTAAAAGGTTAAATAATACCATGATGAGAGGAGTAAAAGGCTGGGCGTGGGGTTAAATAATACCATGATGAGTGGAGTAAGGCACTAGTTGTGGAGTTACAGGGTTAAATAATACCATGATGAGTGTGATAGTGGCTGGGTGTGGGGTAAAAGGGTTAAATAATACCATGATGATTGGTGTAAGTGGCTGGGCATGGGGTTAAATAATACTATTATGAGTGGTGTAAGTAGCTGGGCATGGAGGTTAAAGAGTAGATAATACCATGATGAGTCATGTTAGCAGCTGGGAGTGGGGTTAAATAATATCATGATGACTGGTGTAAGAAGCTGGGAGTGAGGTTAAATACCATGATCAGTAGTGTAAGCAACTGGGCATGGGAGTTAAAGGGTAAATAATACCATGATGAGAGGAGTAAATGGCTGGGCATGAGGTTAAATAATACCATGATTAGTGGTGTAAGTGGTTGGTTTTGGGGATAAAGGGTTAAATAATACCATGATGAGTGGGCTAAGTGGCTGGCCGTTGGGTTAAATAATACATGATGACTGCTGTAAACAGCTGGGAGTGGGGTTAAATAATACCAAGATGAGTGGTGTAAGGGGCTTGGGGTTGGCTTAAATAATACCATGATGAGAGGTGTAAGTGACTGAGAGTAGGGTTAAAGGGTTAAATAATACCATGATTACAGGAGTAAATGGCTGGATGTAGGTTTAAATGGTTACATAATATCATGATGACAGGAGTAAGTGGCTGGGAGTGGGTTTAAAGGGTTAAATGATACCATGATTAGTGGTGTAAGCAGGGGGGGGTGTGGGGTTAAAGGATTAAATAATACCATGATGAGTGGTGTAAGGGGCTGGGAGTGGGCATACAGGGTTAAATAATACCACAATGAGTGTGATAGCAGCTGGGTGTGGGGTGAAAGGGTTAAATAATTCCATGATGAGTATGTTAGCTGCTGGCCGTGGGGTTAAATAATACTTCATCAGTCATGTAAGCAGTTGGGAATGGGGTTAAATAATACCATGATGAATGGTGTAAGGGGCTGGGCATGGGGTTAAATAATGAAATGATGAGTGGTGTAAGTGGCTGTGAGTGGAGTTCACGGGTTAAATAATACCACAATGAGAGGTGCAAGCAGCCAGGAGTGGGGTTAAAGGGTTAAATAATACCGTGATGAGAGGAGTAAGCAGCTGGGTTTGGGGTTACATAATACCATGATAAGTGGTGTGAGCAGCTGGACATGGGGTTAAAGGGTTAAATAATAGCATGATGAGTGGGGTCAGCAGCTGGGCGTGGGTTTAAATAATACATGACGAGTGGTGTAAGCAGGTAGGAGTGGGGTTAAGTAAAACCATGATGAGTGGTGTAAGGGGCTGGGTGTGGGGTTAAATAATACCATGATGAGCGGTGTAAGCGGCTAGGCACAGGTTTAAAGGGTAAATAATACCATGATGAGTGGTCTAAGTGGCTGGGCGTAGGGTTAAATTCTTAAATAATACCATCATGAGTGATGTATGCAGGTGGCCTTGGGATTAAATGGTCAAATAATACTATGCTGAGAGGAGTAAGCAGCTGTGTGTGGGTTAAATAACACCATGATGAGTGGTGTAAGGGACTGGGCATGGGGTTAAAGGGTTGAATAATACCATGCCCAGCTGGTTACACCCATAATAAGGTTAAATAATACCACGATGAGTGGTGTAAGCAGCTGGGCATGGCGATAAAGTGTTAAATAATACCATGATTAGTGGTGTAACAGGTTGGGCTTGGGGTTAAAGGGTTAAATAATACCATGACGAGTGGTGTAAGCAGCGGAGCATGGGGTTAAATAATACCATGATGAGTGGTGTAAATGGCTAGGCATGGGGTTAAAGGGTTAAATAATACCATGATTGGAGGAGTAAGCAGCTGGGCATGGGGTTAAATAATACCATAATGAGTGGATGTAAGGGGCTGGGCGTGGGGTTACAGGGTTAAATGATACCATAATGGGTGTGGTAGCGGTTGGGCGTGGGATGAAAGGGTTAAATAATACCATGATGAGTGGTGTAACCAGCTGGCTGTGGAGTTAAAGGGCTAAATAATACCATGATGAGTGTGCTAAATGCTGAGAGTGGGATTAAATAATACCATGATCAGTGGTGTAAGCAGCTGAGAGGGGGTTAAATAATACCATGATGAGTGATGTAAGGGACTGGCCGTGCGGTTAAATAATGACATGATGAGTTGTGCAAGCAGCTGGGAGTGGGGTTAAAGGGTTAAAAAATAATATGATGAGTGGTGTAAGCACTTTGGCGTGGGATTAAAGGGTGAAATAATACCATCATGAGAGTTGTTAGTGGCTGGGTGTGGGGTTAAAGGGTTAAATAATACCATGATGAATTTTGTAAAGGGCTGGGCGTGGGTTTAATGGGTTAAATAATACCATGATGAGTATGTAAGCAGCTGGGCGTGGGGTTAAACGGTTAAATAATTCCATGATGAGTGTGTTAGCGGCTGGGCACTGGGTTAAATAATGACATGATGAGTGGTGTAAGCAGCTGGGAGTGGCATTCAAGGGTTAAATAATACCACGATGAAAGGTGCAAGTGGCTAGGAGTTGAGTTAAACTGTTAAATACTATCATAATGAGAGGAGTAAGAAGCTGGTTTTGGGGTTAAATACTACCATAATGAGGTGTGTAAGCAGCTTGGTGTGGGGTTAAATAATGCCATGATGAGTGGTGGGAGCAGCTGGTCATGGGATTAAAGGGTTAAATAATACCAAGATGAGTTTTGTAACTGGCTGGGCATGGAATTAAAGTATTAAATAATACTATGATGAGAGGTACAAGCAGCTGGGCATGGAGTTAAAGGGTTAAATGATATGATGAATGATGTAAGTGGCTGGTCGTGGGGTTAAAGGGGTGAATAATACCATGCCCAGCCAGTTATGCCCATAGCAAGGTTAAATAAAACCATGATGAGTGATGTAACCGGCTGGGTGTGGGGTTAAAGGGCTAAATAATACCATAATGAGTGGTGTAAGCAGCTGGGCATGGGGTTAAATAATACCATGATGAGTGGTGTAAGTGGCTAGGCATGGGGTTAAAGGGTAATTAGCACCATGAGTGAGGTAAAGAGCTGGGCGTGGGGTTGAAGGGTTAAATTATATCATAATGAGTGGTGTAAGTAGGTGATCGTGGGGTTAAAGGGTTAAATAATACCATGATGAGAGGTGTAAGTGGTTGGGGATGGAGATTAAGGGGTTAAATAATACCGCAATGAGAAGAGTAAGCAGTTGGGAGTGGGATTAAAGACTTAAATAATACCATGATGAGTGGCGTAAGCGGCTGGGTGTGGGGTTAAATCATACCATGATGAGAGGTGTAAGCAGCTGAGTGTGGGTAAAATACCATGATGAGTGGTGTAAGTGGCTGAGCATGGGGTTAAAAGGGTTAAAAAATATGATAAGTGGAGTAAGCGGCTGGGAGTGGAGTTAAAGGGTTAAATAACACCATGATGAGAGGAGTAAATGGCTGGATGTGGGGTTAAAGGGCTAAATAATAACATGAAAAGAGGTGTAAGTGGCTGGGAGTGGGGTTAAAGGGTTAAATAATACCATCATGAGAGGAATAAATGGCTGGATGTGGGGTTAAAGAGTTAAATAATAACATGATGATGAGAGAAGTAAGTGGCTGGGAGTGGATATAAAGGGTTAAATGATACCATGATGAGTGGTGTAAGAGGCTGGGTGCGGGGTTAAATAATAACATGATGAGAGGTGTAAGCAGCTGGTTGTGGGGTTAATTAATACCATGATGAGTGGAGTAAGCGGCTGAGCATGGGGTTAAAAGGGTTAGAAAATATGATGATAAGTGGAGTAAGCGGCTGGGCGTGTGTTTAAAGAGTTAAATAATACAATGATGAGTGGTGTAAGTGGCTGGTCATGGGGATAAACAGTTGAATAATACCATGATGAGTGGTGTAAGTGATTGGGCATGGGGCTAAAGGGTTAAATAATACCATGATGAGTGGTGTAAGTGGCTGGTCATGGGGATAAATGATTGAATAATACCATGATGAGTGGTGTAAGTGATTGGGCATGGGGCTAAAGGGTTAAATAATACCATGATATGAGGTGTAAGTGGCTGGGACTGGGTTTAAAGGGTTAAATGATACCATGATGAGTGGTGTAAGAGGCCGGGCGTTGAGTTAAAGAGCTACATAACAGCATGATGAGAGGAGTAAGTGGCTCAGCGTGGGGTTAAATAATACCATGAGGAGTGGTGTAAGTGGCTGGGCATGGGGTTAAAGGGTTAAATAATACCATGATGAGAGGAGTAAGTGGCTGGGACTGGGTTTAAAGGGTTAAATGATACCATGATGAGTGATGTAAGTGGTTGGGCATGGCATTAAGGGGTTAAATAATGCTATGATGAGTTGTGTAAGTAGGGGGGCATGGGGTTAAAGGATTAAATATTACCATGATGAGTGGTGTAAGAGGCTGGTCATGGGGTTAAAGGCTTAAATAATACCTTGATGAATGGGGACAGCAACTGGGCCTGGGGTTAAATAATACATGACGAGTGGTATAAGCAGGTAAGAGTGGCATTAAGTAATACCATGATGAGAGGAGTAAGCGGCTGGATGTGGGGTTGAATAATACCATGATGATTGGTGTAATGGGCTTGGCATGGGGTTAAAATGTTAAATAATATCATGATGAGTGTGCAAGCAGCTGGGCGTAGGCTGAAAGGGTTAAATAATTCCATGGTGAGTGTGTTAGCGGCTGTGCGTGCAGTTAAATATTACATCATGAGTGGTGTAAGCAGCTGGGAGTGGGGTTAAATAACACTATGATGAGTGGTGCAAGGGGCTGGGTGTGGGGTTAAAGGGTTAAATAATACCATTATGAGTGGTGTAAGCAGTTGGGCATGGGGTTAAATAATACCATCAAGAGTGGTGTAAGCAGCTGGGCATGGAGGTTAAAGGGTAAATAATACCATGATGAGTGGTGTAAGCGGCTGGGCATGGTGTCAGAGGTTTAAATAATACCATGATGAGTGGTGTAAGTGGCTGGGAGTTGGGTTAAAGGGTTAAATAATATCACGATGAGTGGTGTATGTGGCTACGCATGGGGTTAAACTGTAATTAACATGGTTGGGGATGGAGGTTAAAGAGTTAAATAATACCGTGATGAGAGGAGTAAGCGTCTGGGAGTGGGGTTAAAGGCTTAAATAATACCATGACGAGTGGTGTAAGCAGCTGGGTGTGGGCTTAAATAATACCATGATGAAAGGTGTAAGCGGCTGAGCATGGGGTTAAAAGGGTTAAATGATACCATGATGAGTGGTGTAAATGGCGGGGTGTGGGGTTACATAATACCATGATGAGAGGTGTAAGCAGCTGGGAATGGGCAAAATAATACCATGATGAGTGGTGTAAGCGGCTGAGCATGGGGTTAAAAAAGTTAAAAAATATGATAAGTGGAGTAAGTGACTGGGCATGCATTTAAAGGCTTAAATAATACCATGATGAGTGGTGTAAGCATCTGAGCATGGGGTTAAAGAGTTAAATAATACAATGATGAGTGGTGTAAGTGTCTGGTCGTGGGGATAAATGGTTAAATAATACCATGATGAGTGGGCTAAGTGTCTGGGGGTGAGGTTACATAATACATGATGCGTAGAGTAAGGGGCTGAGTGTCAGATTAAAGGGTAATTACTACCATAATGAATGGGCTAAGCGGTTAGGCATTGGGTTAAATAATACATGATGAGTGGTGTAAGCAGTTGGCAGTGGGGTTAAATAATAACAGGATATGTGTTGTAAGGGGCTTAGTGTGGGGTTAAATGACATATGAGTGGTGTAAGTGGTTGGGCGTAAGGTTAAAGGGTTATATAACACCATGATGAGAGGTTTAAGCGGCTGGGCATGGGGTTAAAGGGTTACATAATACCATGATGAGAGCTGTAAGTTGCTGGGAGTGGGGTTAAAGGGTTAAATAATACCATGATGAGAGGAGTAAGTTGCTGGGAGTGGGTTTAAAGGGTTAAATGATACCATGATGAGTGGAGTAACAGGCTGGGTGTGGGGTTAAATAATATCATAAGGAGTGGTTTAAGCAGTTGGGCATGGCGTTAGGGAGTTAAATAATACCATGATGAGTGGTGTAAGCTGGGTAGGCATGGGGTTAAAGGATTAAATAATACCATGATGAGTGGTGTAAGCTGGGTAGGCATGGGGTTAAAGGATTAAATAATACCATGATGAGTGGTGTAAGCTGGGTAGGCATGGGGTTAAAGGATTAAATAATACCATGATGAGTGGTGTAAGCTGGGTAGGCATGGGGTTAAAGGATTAAATAATACCATGATGAGTGGTGTAAGCTGGGTAGGCATGGGGTTAAAGGATTAAATAATACCATGATGAGTGGTGTAAGCTGGGTAGGCATGGGGTTAAAGGATTAAATAATACCATGATGAGTGGTGTAAGAGGCTAGTCATGGGGTTAAAGGCTTAAATAATACCATGATAAGTGGGGACAGCAACTGAGCCTGGGGTTAAATAATACATGACGAGTGGTGTAAGCAGGTAAGAATGGCATTAAATAATACCACGATGAGTGGTGTAAGAGGCCGGGTGTGGGGTTAAAGGGTTAAATAATACCATGATGAGAGGGGTAAGCAGCTGGGCATGGGGTTGAATAATATTATGATGATTGGTGTAATGGGCTAGGCGTGGGGTTAAAGTTTTAAATTATACCATGATGAGTGTGCAAGAAGCTGAGGGTAGGGTTAAAGGGTTAAATAATTCCACGATGAGTGTGTTAGCGGCTGTGTGTGCAGTTAAATATTACATCATGAGTGGTGTAAGCAGCTGGGAGTGGGGGCTAAATAATAACATGAGTGGTGCAAGGGACTGGGCGTGGGGTTAAATAATGACATGATGAGTGGTGTAAGTGGCTGGGAGTGGGGTTAAAGGGTTAAATAATACCATGATGAGTGGTGCAAGCAGTTGGGAGTGGGGTTAAATAACACCATGATGAGTGGTGCAAGGGACTGGGCGTGGGGTTAAATAATGACATGATGAGTGGTGTAAGTGGCTAGGAGTGGGGTTAAAGGGTTAAATAATACCATTATGAGTGGTGCAAGCAGTTGGGCGTGGGGTTAAATAATACCATTATGAGTGCTGTAAGCGGCTGGGCATAGAGGTTAAAGGGTAAATAATACCATGAGTGGTGCAAGCAGCTGGACGTGGTGTCAGAGGTTTAAATAATACCAAGATGAGAAGTGTAAATGACTGGGTGTGGGGTTAAATAATACCATGATGATTGGAGTAAGTGGCTGGTTGCAGGGTTAACTACTACCATGATGAGTGGGCTAAGCGGCTGGGCATGGCGTTACATAATGCATGATGAGAGGTATAAGGGGCTGAGCATGGGGTTACAGGGTAAATACTACCATGATGGGTGGGCGTTGGGTTAAATAATACATGATGAGTGGTGCAAGCAACTGGGCGTGGGGTTAAGGGGTTAAATAATACCATGATGAGTGTATGTAAGGGCTGGGCGTGGGGTGAAAGGGTTAAATAATACCATGATGAGTGGTGTAAGTGGCTGGGTGTGGGATTAATGGGTTATATAATACATGATGAGTGGTGTAAGCTGCGGGGTTAAATAATACCATGATGAGAGTGTATGCGGCTGGGCATGGGTTTTAAGGGTTAAATAATATATGAGTGGTGTAAGCCGCTGGGCGTGGGGTTATATAATACCATAATAAGTGGTAAGTGGCTGGTCGTGGGGTTAAATAATACCATGATGAGTGTGTATGCGACTGGGCATGGGGTTTTAGGGTTAAATAATACATGATGAGTGGTGTAAGCAGCTGGGCGTGGGGTTATATAATACCATGATGAGTGGTGTAAGCAGCTGAGTGTGGGGGTTAAAAGGTAAATAATACCATGGTGAGTGGTGTAAGCGACTGGGTGTGGGGCTAAGGGGTTAAATAATAGCATGATGACCAATGTAAGCCACTGGGTGTGGGGTTAAAGGGTTAAATAATATCATGATGAATGGTGTAAGTGGCTGAGGATGGGGTTAAAGGGTTAAATAATACCATGATGAGTGTTGTAAGCAGCTGGGCATGGGTTAAAGTGTTAAATAATACCATGATGAGTGGTGTAAGCGGCTGGGCATGGGGTTATATAATACCATGATAAGTGGTGTAAGTGGCTGGTCGTGGGGTTAAAGGGTTAAATAATACCATGATGAGCGGTGTAAGTGGCTAGGCATGGGGTTAAAGGGTAAATAATATCATGAGTGGTGGTGTAAGTGGCTGGGAGTGGGATTAAGGGGTTAAACAATACCATGATGAGTGGTGCAAGCTGTTGGGTGTGGGGTTAAAAAATACTATGATGAGAAGAGGTTGGCGTGGGGTTAAAATGTTAAATAATACCCGAAGAGAGGAGTAAGCAGCTGTTCACTGGTTTAAATAATAACATGATGAGTGGTGTAAGTGGCTGGCCGTGGGGTTGCAGGGGTAAATAACACCATGATGAGTGTGTTAGCAGCTGGGTGTGGGGTTAAATAATACCATGATGAGTGGTGTAAGTGGCCAGGAGTTAGGTAAAAGGGTTAAATAATACCATGATGAGTGGTGTAAGTGGCTGGGCATGAGGTTAAAGGATTAAATAGTACCATGATGAGTGGTGTAACCAGCTGTGTGTGGGGTTAAAGGGTTAACTAATACCATGATGAGTGGGGTAAGCAGCTAGGTGTGGTGTAAGCAACTGGATGTGGGGTTAAAGGGTTAAATGATATCATGATAAGTGATGTAAGTGGCTGATCATGGGGTTACAGGCTTAAATAATACCATGATGAGTGGGGTAAGCAGTTGGGTGTGGGGTTAGATAATATATTATGAGTGGTGTAAGCAGCTGGGAGTGGGGTTAAAGGACAAATAATACCATTATGAGTGGTGTAAGCAGCTGGGCGTGAGGTTAAACGGCAAATAATACCATATAATGAGTGGTGTAAGTGGTTGGGTGTGGGGTTACAGGGTTAAATAATACCATTATGAGTGGTATAAGCGGCTGGGCGTGGGTGTAACGCGTTACATAATACCATGGTGAGAGGAGTAAGCGGCTGGGCATGAGGTTGAATAATACCTTGATGAGTGGTGTAATTGTCTGTGTGTGGGGTTAAAGGGTTAAATAATACCATGATGAGTGTGTGAGTGGCTGGGCATGAGTTTAAGGGTTAAATAATTCCATGATGAGTGTGTTAGCGGCTGGGTGTAGGGTTAAAGGATTAAATAATATTATGATGAGTGGTGGAAGCAGATGGGAGTGGGGTTAAATAACACCACGGTGAGTGGTGTAAGGGTCTGGGTGTGGGATTAAATAATACCAGGATGAGTGGAGTAAGGGCCTGGCTGTGGGGTTAAAGGGTTGAATAATACCATGATGAGTGTGTAAATGGCTGTACGTGGGGTTAAAGGGTAAATAATACTATGATGAGTGCTGTAAGCATCTAAGTGTGGGGTTAAGTAATACCATGATTAGTGGTGTAAGCTGCTGGTCACAGGGTTAAAGGGTTAAATAATACCACGATGAGTGGTGTAAGTGGCTGGATGTGGTGTTAAAGGGTTTAATAATACCATGATTAGTGGTATAAGCTGGTGGGTGTGGGGTTAAAGGGTTAAATAATACCATGATGAGAGGAGTAAACAGCTGTGTGTGGGGTTAAATAATACCATAGTGAGTGGTGTAAACAGCTGGGTGTGGGGTTAAAGGGTTAAATAATACAATTATAAGCGGTGTAAGTGGCTGGGTGTAGGTTTAAAGGGTTAAGTAATACCATGATGATTGGTGTAAGTGGCTGGGCGTGGGGTTAATGGGTTAAATAATACCATGATGAGTGGTGTAAGCAGCTGGGCATGGTGTTAAAGGGTAAATAATACAATGATGAGTGGTGTAAGCAGCTGGGCATGGGGTAAAGGGTAAATAATACCATGATGAGTGGTGTAAACAGCTGGGCGTGGGGTGACAGGTAGATGGACAATGACCTGAAGCATTACAATGGCAGGGGGTAGTGCGTGTGTGTGTGCGCACGTGCATGCAAGTTATTGTAAATAATTACATAGCGATGCTCTGTATTAGCCACCAGCATGAAAACAGCTGAAATATAATTATTCATGAAGAAACTTTTTTGACTAGCTTACAAAACTCAGGGAAGTCATTTTCCTGTCTTAGGTTGTCCAGTAGTGAATTCTAGGCAGCTGAGGCAGGTTAAGTTCTCCTCCCAGTAGCTCATCAGCACATTTATAAAACTGGGCATTATCATTTCAGTACAAATAAGTTATAGCTAACACTTTCAATGCAAGCAACTAACAAATGCACCTTTAAAAATGAAAATGTATCACTTTCTAACTATTCTACAACTAACCCATTTGGTTCCCCGATCACATACAGTTATGGAATACAGTGATTTTACATCTAATATTGCAAGTAGGCTATTGTCTAGAATCCTGCTACCAATAATTTTCATATCTCATTGAAAAAAAAAAATAATTTTCATATCAAATCTAAAGAATATTTTTTTATGTATAAGATTTCAATGAAAACAGTTATTGGTCCTGATTCTAAAAGATCTGCTTTCAGTGTTAAGTGACTTACTTTCGTGTAAACCTGCTTTATAGATAGGTCTTACACCAGAGTAAGTAAAAGCATGTTTTTCAGAATTGGGGCAAGCCTACACCAGTGTAGCTTACTTACACCAATAGCAAGCATCAGAATTGGGTAAGCCTACACCAGTGTAGGTTACTTACACCAATAGCAAGCATTGGAATTGGGGCACGCCTACAACAGTGTAAGTTACTTACACCAATAGAAAGCATCAGAATTGGGGCAAGCCTACACCCCAATAAAGTTACTTACACCAATAGCAAACATCAGAAATGGAGCAAGCCTACACCAGTAGCAAGCATCAGAATTGGGGCAAGCCTACACCAGTGTAAGTTACTTACATTAATGGCAAGCATTCTGGGAAACAGCCCATTGTCTCTGACAGCTTGACGCTTATATAATGGGTTTACATGTCTACAAACAGACCGACTGCAAAAACAAAATTTAATAGGTAAAATTTAATATATAAAGTGTAAACGCTTTCATTCTGTACAAAAATCTTCTTCAGACACACTTGCATTAACAAACTATTTAAATGTGCAAAACTCACATGTTCAAACAAACGATGTAAAATCAGTGTTTTTATGTATGTGTGTGTGTGTGTGTGTGTGTATATATATATATATATATATATATATATACACACACACACACATATATGTGTATGTATGTATGTATGTATATATATATATATATATATATATATATATATATATATATATATATATATATATATATATATATTCTAATAGCTCAAATTCTAAACCTACCACCCTAGAACACCAAAAAGGAAAAAAAACTAAGGGTAATGCTGCTCAATGCCAGAAGTCTCAATCTCAAGATGCACGCACTCGAGGCCCTTCTCAATATGGAGAACATCGATGTCTGTGCTGTGACAGAAACCTGGTTCAAGGCTCCTGAGAGCACCCCAGCACTAACAGGTTTCACCTCATATCATGCGTTCCGGCCCCAAAATCCGGTCAACACCAAGAAAGGAGGGGGGTGTCCATATTCATAAAGGACACCCACACCTCAAGGTTGGTGGCAATGCACGATGCATCGGAGACCATCCAGGTGCAATTAACCATAGGCAAGACTGCTCTGCAATTTGTAGCATGTTACAGGCCACCCTCTCAAACTCAGGAACCTCACATGGCCTTCCTGAAAACATTGGTGGGGATAAATGTATCTCCAAACACCATCATACTAGGTGACTTCAACTACCCTAATATAGACTGGGAACACTACTCAAGCCCGAACACTCTAACCGAAAGATTCCTGGAGTTCATAAACTCAAATGCCATGGAACAACTAGTCACCATCCCCACAAGAGGAGAAAACATACTTGATCTCATCATCACGAACATGGGATCAAAATGTTCAACACCGGAAGTATACCCCTCACTGGTGAGATCAGATCATAAACTAATCTCGCTGGAGGTCCTCATCCCGCCCCCACCTGAAACAAAAAAGACCACAGTGAAAAACTTCTCAAAAGCCGATTTCACACTTCTAAAAACTAGTGTGGTCTCCTTTAAGGCCCCTGAGCCAGTGGTAAACATTACTCAAACCACTGAATCACTTACAAATGCCTGCTACCAGCACCTACAGGACTGCATGGATCAGGCGATCCCAAACAAAACTAAGACTCTCTGTACCAAAGGCAAGCATCCAGTCTGGTGGACCCCAGCCATAAACAAGCTCTACAACAAAAGGAGGAAGCTACTACAAGATAGAGCAAAATCCTTGAAAGGTAAGACACCTTTGATCATTATAAGTAAAAAACTAAGAGCTCTCATAAAATCATCCAAGGCAAATTTTGAGAGAAAAATCGCCAAGGAATCTAAAGACAATCATAAGGCCTTCTTTAGCTATGTTAGAAACCTAGGAGGAAACTTCCAGATATGCTCAGAATTAGTTCAAAATGATGTGAAAATTACTGAACCTACACACATTGCTAACATACTGGCTGACAGGTTCAGTGCAAACTTCTCCCCTCCCCAAAGGAGAGATATCCATTCCAGAGGATTGTAGCCCCCCAGACATCTCCAACGCCCAGGTGAGAACTGCCCTCACTAAGGCAAAAAACACAGCATCCATGGGACCGGATGGTGTCCCCGGCTGTGTGCTTCATGAACTCAACGAGGAATTAATCCCACAGTTAGGACAGCTGTTTAATCTTAGCCTCACCTCAGGATACGTACCCAAGGAGTGGCGCACGGCGACTGTGGTCCCACTTCATAAGGGCGGTGCCTCCACAGACCATGGAAATTACCGCCCCATTAGCTTGACAAGCCTTATCTGCAAAGCCATGGAGAGGATCATAATGGAACTCATAAATAAAGACATAGGGAACTTGCAGACTATGGATCCAACCCAGTTTGGCTTTGTCAAAGGCAGATCCTGCCTCTTAAACTTGGTTGACTTTTTCGAGACAGTCACCAAGGCCATTGATGAGGGAAAGGCAGTCCATACAGCCTACCTCGACCTGGCAAAGGCCTTCACACAATACCCCACTCAGGTATCATCAAAAACTCATCAGCTTGAATGTAAACCCATACATCACAAGATGGGTTGCAAACTGGCTAAGTGACAGAACCCACAGGGTCAGAGTTGCTGGAGCCATGTCAGACTCAAAGCCTGTCACAAGTGGTGTCCCACAGGGCTCAGTCCTGGGTCCACTCTTGTTAGGCATCTACTTTTCTGAAGTACAAGCAAACACAGGAGGGTTATGGCTGACAAAGTTTGCAGATGACTGCAAACTGGGCCATAGTCGAAAACACATCTGACACAGATATCCTCCAGAAGGGCCTCACAGAAACGGATAACTGGTGCCAGAGCCATGGCCTGAAGTTAAACGCCAAAAATGCATAGTCATACCCTTTGGGAAAAACAAGGTTACCCCTAGCTACCATATAGGTGGCAATCCACTGAGCACAGAAAAAGTCATCAGGGATCTGGGGACCCAAGTTGACAGTAGCCTTCGCTTGACACTCATGTTGCTAAAGTAGTTAGGAAAACCTTCTATATCGCCCACCTGATCATGAAGGGATTCACATCTAGATCAAGGGAGGTCATCGATCCCTTGTACTCATCACTCATTAGACCTATGATTGAGTACAATGCACCGTTCGGAATGTATCTGACCAGACACCTGCTGCAGCTTGAAAGGCCCCAAAAGTTCCTCACCAAAAGGATAAAGGGTCTCAAAAATATGTCTTATGCTGCCCGACTGAAAGAACTCCAGCTCTATTCAGTCTCATACCGCTTGCTCAGAGGTGACCTGTGCCTGACATATAAGGCCATGTCAAACCCAGATTTGATGAATATGCTTCACCTCAAAAAGTCTAGATCCCTCAGAACCACAAGGGCGGAGACTTAAACCTTGACACGGTTATAAATAGAACGTGCTGGAGGGACAGATTCATCACCCAGAGACTCCCTATGCTGTGGAACAAAATCCCGGTACATGTGAGGCAGAGCACCTCGCTGGCCTTGTTCAAGAGGAATCTTGACCAATGGATGGGAGATCGCAGATATACCCCAGGGATTACTTCAGTGTCACTGCTTGACAGAGGCACAGAAAAATGATAGGCATAGTTTTTATTCAAACTAAAGGGGTGGCGAAAGCCACATAACTATGGGCTAGGCTTATAAATGCCCTTGGGCAGATAGCCTAGTATGAACCTATGAACCTATGAACCTATATATATATATATATATATATATATATATATATATATATATATATAGAATATATAGATATATAGATAGATATATACACAGTGGATATAAAAAGTTTACACACCCCTGTTAAAATGCCAGGTTTTTGTGATATAAAAAAATGAGACCACAATAAATCATTTCAAAACTTTTCCCACCTTTAATGTGACCTATAACCTGTACGATTCAATTGAAAAACAAATCTGTTAGGGGAAAAGTATAAAAAATAAAAAAAATACAATAAGCTGGTAGCATAAGTGTGCACACCCTTAAACTAATACTTTGTTGAAGCACCTTCTGATTTAATTACAGCATTCAGTCTTCTTGGGTAGGAGTCTATCACCACGGCACATCTTGACTTGGTAATATTTGCACACACTTCCTTGCAAAAACACTCCAAATTTGTTAGATTGAGAGGGAATCTATTGTGCACAGCATGTCAGGTCACCCCACAGATTTTCTATTGGATTTAGGTCAGGGTTCTGGCTGGGGCATTCCAAAACTTTAATTTTCTTCTGGTGAAGCCGTTCTTTTGTTGATTTGGATGTATGCTTTGGGTCATTGTCATATTGAAAGGTGAAATTCTTTTTCATCTTCAGCTTTCTAGCAAATGCCTGAAGGTTTTGGGCCAAAAGTGACTGGTATTTGGAACTGTTCATAATTTTCTCCACCTTGACTAAAGCCCCAGTTCCCGCTGAAGAAAAGAAACCCCAAAGCATGACACTGCCACCAACATGCTTCACCGTGGGGATGGTGTTCTTTTGGTAATGCAAAGTGTTGTTTTTGCTCCAAACATACCTTTTGGAATTGTGTCCAAAAAGTTCAACCTTAGACCATAACACATTTTCCCACATGCTTTTGTGAGACTTGATGTATTGTTTTGCAAATTTTAGCCAGGCCTGGGTGTTTTTCTGTGTAAGAAAAGGCTTCGGTCTTGCAATCCTACCCCATAGCCCAGACATATGGAGAATATGGGAGATTGTTGTCACATGTAGTACACAATCAGTACTTGCCAGAAATGAAGCTCCTTCAGTGCTGCTGTAAGTCTCTTGGCAGCCTCCCTGACCAGTTTTCATCTTGTCTTTTCAACAATTTTGGAGGGACGTCCAGTTCTTTGCAACATCACTGTTGTCCCATATTTTCTCCACTTTTTGATGACAGTCTTCACTGTGTTCTATGGTATATCCAATGCTGTGGAATTTTTTTTGTACCCTTCTCCTGATACCTTTCAACAATGAGATCCCTTTGATGCTTTGTAAGCTGTCTGCGAACCACGGCTTTTGCTGTAGCAGGTAACTGAGTAAATGTCAGGAAAATCCTACTAAGACAACTGAACTTTATTTGTGGTTAATTAGTCTCTTTAATTGATGACATGCGTGTACCCAAGAAGACTGAATGCTGTAATTAAATCAAAAGGTGTTTCAACAAAGTATTAGTTTAAGGGTGTGCACACATGCAACCAGCTTATTGTACATTTTGTAATTTTTTATATTTTTCCCCCCTAACAGATTTGTTTTTCAATTGAATTATACAGGTTGTGGGTCACATTAAAGGTGGGAAAAGTTTTAAAATGATTTATTGTGGTCTCATTTTTTATATCACAAAAACCTGTCATTTTAACAGGGGTGTGTAAACTTTTTATATCCAGTGTGTGTGTGTGTGTGTGTGTGTGTGTGTGTGTATATATATATATATATATATATATATATATTGTTATCACTGCGACTTTGGAGTTTATCAGATTCCTTTTGTATATTTATGTTTATATAATGGGCCTCACAGGAGGGTTTCTCAGATATTTACATACTTTAAGCAATTCAAACAAATACCCTCCCTGATCATGAAAGTTACACAGTTAAATATTGTAAAATCTGCTCAGCAAGTAATCCTCCTTGAAACAGGTCTCACAAAGCATTACTAACTTCTTCATGCATGCTCCACTTTTATTTTGTCAAATACCTTCCAAAAATATTCTGAGATAATTATAGGACATGACATAAATATATTAAAAGTACTCCTACATTTAGCTCACTGAAATCTTATATAGAAAAGATATTTTAGATTTGATGTCAAAATGAATGCCATGTCAGGGTGCACTATTACATTTCCAAAAGAAGTTCTACACACAAAATGAAAAAACTAATCACTTGACTAGTTGTAGTAATGTAGCAAATCATTTCCAGGTACACATTAGGGGCCAAGGAGGAGTATTATAAACTTGGTCCATGACATCTCATATGCCTTAATCAAACTGAAACTGTTATATAAAGAAGCAGTATGTATTTTAAAGTTTGGGACTTTACTGCCTTATAGTTTAAACAAAGAAGTTGAGTGGAAGGCTTTTCTGCATTAAGTGTTAATTATTAGTTTGTGTTTAATTGTTTTAGTTAATTGATTAATGATGTGATATTTCCTATTTAAGTGTATCTCATGCTACTGTGATGTTACCTCTGTGAAAGGCTTGCTAGACGAGGCACTGGAGTATTAAACAATTTTGGATTTTATGCTTCTGCAGTTGGTGTTTTTCACTTTCTCTGTGTTTTTTTTTACTTGATAAAGCATCTGGTAGGAGAATGCATGTAATGATATTGCATTATTTGTTATACAATAAAGGTACTTTTGTACTATGGAACCATTCTGTTTCTTTGTATCTTATTGGATTGATTACTTGTGATTTAGCTGTATTTGCCTGCTTTGAACTTTTAAGAGATACACTGTATGATTTCCAACTAGCCAAGTGATAGCCACCCCAGTTTTATAATGGAGAATTGTCTACAGACTAACTTTAGTCCCCACATGGATGTAACTATTCCCTTAACAGTATCCTTTATTCAGTGCCCTTGAGGTAGTAAAAATGACATTACAGGGAAACTTCTCTGTAGGTTAACCAACTCTTCAGAATATATCCTCAGAGTAGGTGAAAATTGTAGGTTATGTCTAGTTTATCATCTAGCCAGTATTATTAAGATTTTCCTACAAATGTTAGTCAGTTTTCAGACTGACTTTTGTAAATTTGTTGATGGTGAGTTTGTGAATGCCACTTTAGAACTCCTTTCTATTATGAAAGACCTAGCTTCTACAACCCACAATACATCACAGTCTTTTGGCCTGATATTCTGGATGGGTCTGGTTACATGAGAGATGGAGTTGAAACCAGTTTCTTGGTCTAACCACATCTGGTCTTTTTCAACATAGGTTCCCCATATAGATCACCTGGCCAGCTCAAAAAGGTTACATACAGGAATTTAAATGCAGCAATTAGTAATGCCCTAGGGGTGGACCAAGCTGCACTGGAGTACAGTGCTACTGAGTAGTAAGGTGACTTAGAATACAGCCATGACAGATAATTGTAATCAAACGTGTCTGTTTTTTCTACATCCTGCTTTGGTTTGTGTGAACTTTGACAAGATAAGGAGATCCACATTCTACAAAAGGAAGGACACAGAATGGAGTGCTGCTGGAGGTGACACGACCTACTTAAGGAGAGGCTTAGGCTGAATTAATACTAAGCTCCTTAGTACATTTGACTCACTTGTAGAAAGACAGTGGCACTCTCAAATTGGGTATGTTGTTCCTGAGTGGAGAGAAGAGAAAGTGCCCTTAATGCCTGCAACACTACCCAGAAAGCATTGTTAGTCTATGAGTCACACCACCCAGAAAGCATTGTTAGTCTATGAGTCACACCACCCAGAAAGCATTATTCTATGAGTCATACTACCAAGAAAGCATTGTTAGTCTATGAGTCACACTACCCAGAAAGCATTGTTAGTCTACGTCACACCACCCAGAAAGCATTGTTAGTCTATGAGTCACACTACCCAGAAAGCATTGTTAGTCTGAGTCACACCACCCAGAAAGCATTGTTAGTCTATGAGTCACACTACCCAGAAAGCATTGTTAGTCTGAGTCACACCACCCAGAAAGCAAGAAAGCATTGTTAGTCTATGAGTCACACTACCCAGAAAGCATTATTAGTCTGAGTCACACCACCCAGAAAGCATTTAGTCTATGAGTCACACTACCCAGAAAGCATTGTTAGTCTATAAGTCACACCACCCAGAAAGCATTGTTATTCTATGAGTCACACCACCCAGAAATCATTTAGTCTATGAGTCACACTACCCAGAAAGCACTGTTAGTCTGAGTCACACCACCCAGAAAGCATTGTTAGTCTATGAGTCACACTACCCAGAAAGCATTGTTAGTCTATGAGTCACACTACCAAGAAAGCATTGTTAGTCTGAGTCACACAACCTAGAAAGCATTGTTAGTCTATGAGTCACATTACCCAGAAAGCATTGTTAGTCTATGAGTCACACCACCCAGAAAGCATTGTTATTCTATGAGACACACTACTAAGAAAGCATTGTTAGTCTATGAGTCACACTACCCAGAAAGCATTGTTAGTCTATGAGTCACACTACCCAGAAAGCATTGTTAGTCTATGAGTCACACTACCCAGAAAGCATTGTTAGAATGAGTCAAACCACCCAGAAAGCATTGTTAGTCTATGAGTCACACTACCTAGAAAGCATTGTTAGTCTATGAGTCACACTACCCAGAAAGTATTGTCTATGAGTCACACCACCCAGAAAGCATTGTTAATCTATGAGTTACACTACCGGGAAAGCACTGTTAGTCTATGAGTCACACTACCCAGAAAGCATTGTTAGTCTATGACTATCAAGCTGCTGCTATTTGTTCCTCAGCTAATGCTGACCAGATTACATTACAAAGTCTCCAAGAAGCCAACAATGGTCTGACCACTAACCTTCCAAAAATGTCTATGGACATGGCTTGGTGTGAGTACATGAGTCTGACTTTAGGCAAGCATCATACTACTTACAGACTGAACTAAGGACCAAATAGAACGGTTCCGACTTGCCTGGATATCAAGAAGGAAAATGTTTCCATTGACTTTAAAACAGGCAATTGTTATTTATATTCCAGGAAACTAGCAACAGTTACTGCCCTAATGTCTAACCTTCCATTTAATGATAAAATTATTAAAAAAAAAAAAAGATGGTATATGTGAAAGCTGGACATTTTCTAACAACTCACGGACTCCTCAATCCTCATTAGTTGAATTTTCATGAGACAATACAGAACTAAGATTATTCTAATTAGTGTCATTACTGACCTGGAAAAAGTGAGAGACTATTGTTGTTATTCTTTTTTAGTCCTCCTTGATCTGTCCACATGTGAATGTAAGAACCAAAATATCCTGCTGGAACCATTGTGTTCTTCCTGCTGTTTCTCTGTCACAGTCCTTCAGTAATTTGCCTCTTACATCTACAGCCAAATATGCCAGATTCTGGGACCAATTCCTCCTCAAGCTCCCCTTTTGCAGTACAGAGCTGCAGAGGTCTCCATTTTTGGTGTTCATGATGCATAAGCTTCTGCAAGATGTCACGTTAGGAGAAATTATTTTGGCCTCATCCTTTATTCTATAAGGAGCAGCAAACTTTATTTCACCCTGCCAAAACAGATGCCATGACCATCCATGACGACTTAATGTATTTCCCCACATCAAGTCTCACCCCCATCCTACACTGTGTGTCACCTGCCCATCTCACATCATGTCTCTGGCCCATCCCACATCATGCCTCACCCCCCCATCCCACATCTTTCTCACCTCCATCCCACATCATGTCTCATCCCATCCCACATTATGTCTTACCCCCATCCCACATCATGCCATACCCCCACTTCACATCATGTCTCACCCCCACTCCACATCATGTCTCACCACCATCCCATATCATGTCTCACCCCATTCCACATCATCTCACCCCATCCCACATCATGCCTCACCCCCATTCCACATCATGTCTCACCCCATCCCACATCATGTCTCACCACCATCCTACATCATGTCTCACCACCATCCCACATCATGTTTCACCCCCTCATCTTATATCATGTCACACCCCCTCATCTTATATCATGTTTCACAACCCATTGTAACTTGTGAGGAAACAGGTTGTAATCTGGGTCAACAGTGCATAATAAGGAAGAATTCTTCATCATCAGCAGTCAATTAGGGAGCAGGTGGCAGCTGTTATCATGTGCTCCTCATCTGAGGAAATATTCCACACTATATTCCATCAGAGGGCCTTGAAAAACTGTGCTTACACCAATCTCTCCGCAATTAGACTAAATGCAATACTCCTTTCCTTGGACTCACTGCATGTTCTCAGGTTTTACAAGGTATTGTAGTTTGCAGTACATGCTTTGGGTCCCACTTATCAGAAAGAGCTGCTGGACTGACCCTTCCTTTGGCTGGATACTTTAGTGAGAAGGGCTGTGAATGGAGCATTCTGCTTTGAAATCTTTCTGGTACTGGCCAATAATTTTGTGGAACTCACCACTCTGTGAGGTAGGAATGGATTATACTACCTCACGGTGTCTTACGCTTACAAACTGACTGACCATTATGAAATTTAAACACACACCTTAATATTAATAGGGAAACATTAGGTGCTTATAGTCAGAAGTCTGTTTCCATACATCACGTGTGTGAATTTATGGTCTCCCATCCAATCACTAAATCTGGTTTTGAAGGCTGTTAGGGAATTAGTCTATTTGACATGGAAAGGGAGCCTATGAGAAAGGCAGGGGATACATATGTGTTAAGTACCTATCGCGTTACCAAGTACTGTTTCTCTGTCACAGTCCTTCAGCAATTTGCCTCTTATATCTACAGCCAAATATGCCAGATTCTGGGACCAATTCCTCCTCAAGCTCCCCTTTTGCAGTACAGAGTTGCAGAGGTCTCCATTTTTGGTGTTCATGATGCATAAGCTTCTGCAAGATGTCACGTTAAGAGAAATTATTTTGGCCTCATCCTTTATTCTATAAGGAGCAGCAAACTTTATTTCACCCTGCCAAAACAGATGCCATGACCATCCATGATGACTTAATGTATTTCCCCACATCAAGTCTCACCCCCATCCTACACTGTGTGTCACCTGCCCATCTCACATCATGTCTCAGGCCCATCCCACATCATGCCTCACCCCACTCCACATCATGTCTCACCCCCACTCCACATCATGTCTCACCACCATCCCATATCATCTCACCCCATTCCACATCATCTCACCCCATCCCACATCATGTCTCACCCCCATTCCACATCATGTCTCACCCCATCCCACATCATGTCTCACCACCATCCTACATCATGTCTCACCACCATCCCACATCATGTTTCACCCCCTCATCTTATATCATGTTTCACAACCCATTGTAACTTGTGAGGAAACAGGTTGTAATCTGGGTCAACAGTGTATAATAAGGAAGAATTCTTCATCATCAGCAGTCAATTAGGGAGCAGGTGGCAGCTGTTATCATGTGCTCCTCATCTGAGGAAATATTCCACACTATATTCCATCAGAGGGCCTTGAAAAACTGTGCTTACACCAATCTCTCCGCAATTAGACTAAATGCAATACTCCTTTCCTTGGACTCACTGCATGTTCTCAGGTTTTACAAGGTATTGTAGTTTGCAGTACATGCTTTGGGTCCCACTTATCAGAAAGAGCTGCTGGACTGACCCTTCCTTTGGCTGGACACTTTAGTGAGAAGGGCTGTGAATGGAGCATTCTGCTTTGAAATCTTTCTGGTACTGGCCAATAATTTTGTGGAACTCACCACTCTGTGAGGTAGGAATGGATTATACTACCTCACGGTGTCTTACGCTTACAAACTGACTGACCATTATGAAATTTAAACACACACCTCTATATTAATAGGGAAACATTAGGTGCTTATAGTCAGAAGTCTGTTTCCATATATCACATGTGTGAATTTATGGTCTCTCATCCAATCACTAAATCTGGTTTTGAAGGCTGTTAGGGAATTAGTCTATTTGACATGGAAAGGGAGCCTATGAGAAAGGCAGGGGATACGTATGTGTTAAGTACCTATCGCGTTACCAAGTACTGCTAAGGTGGTGGTAAAGGTTTAGATTTTCAGAGCAGCTGTTAATTAAATCACTGGTCCTACAGAGATGAAGGAGATCAAGAGATAAGTACAGGTTCTTTCATAGCTCAGAAACTAAGCAGAGCTCTATCCACATGGGCCTAAAGGAGGAGTAAAGGAAGAGGGTTTTAATTTTGCATGCTAGCTCAAGTTACTTAGGCCTATAATTTTGTTGGTAAGGAATCCCTGAGGTATTTTCAGTTGTTCTAGATATTCAGAGACGGGTATGCCAATAAATTCATTATATTCAATGACAGATTGAATAAGGGCTGAATAAAGTGTAACTGACCTTCTTTGGACCTACACTTGATATCAGAAAATTGTGCCAATTAAAGTGATTGTTTAACCACAGTTCAGACATAGAGATTAAAAGAAACGTCATTATTGACATAAGTACCCAAATCTTTCATTGCAATCTCTATTTTGAGGGAGATGTGCAAAATATAGTATGAGCAAGGTATGCTATATTTTCCAAAAGTAATAATACTACATTTTCTATTAGGGCTGAGCTCAAAATTAACACAACGTGCACTGGTCTGATCTAGCCCTTGCTTAAAAATCTGGGTGTCAGAAAAGGTTTTAACAACCACATCCAATCTGCTATCCTCAGTAATGTTGGTTAGCAGCAGATGTTTGACTACTTTTCTCTTGATAAACGGATACTAAAGTAGATGAGGAAACATGATGATGTTTGTGGGACACCAGTTGTCACATGCTTCTGGCTAGAGAAAGTATCCTTGACCTTAACAGTTTTATTGGTAAGCTGTCTAGCATTCCAGTAGACTATAGGGGTTAATATTGAGCTGAGTGAATTTATCAATGGTCAAGGAAAGCAGTATAGATTTAGCACAATGGCTCATACAACAGAAAGTAGAAAGGGTTTTTGACAAGATTAGGTAACCTATAACAAGGAAAATAACCAGAGATCCTGTAGAGGTATTAGAGATATTTAGGAAACTTTATGAAAATCTGTATTAAAGTAGAGCAATGTGGACATCAATAAAAAAGTACAAATGGAAATAATCGTGGAAGAATTAAGTATGCCAAGGTTAGTGGTAGATGAGGCTTAATTACTAACAGTTAGAAGAGGAGAAGATGACGTCTCCAATAGATGACATTCCTGTAGATGTTTGAAAGCTAGGAGGGAAGAAAGTGGTAGAGATCTGGAAGGTTTTCTTTAACAGTATTTTAAAAGGAGGAGAAGCACCAACATCCTAGAAGAAAGCTGTCATGGCTGTAACACCTAATGATGGTAAAAATCCATCAGATCCAGCTTCATATTGGTTCATAGATTCATAGGTTCATAGATTAGTACTAGGCTTACTGCTCTTAAGGGCCATTTTAAGACTAGCCATTTACCCCATGTGAGAATCAAACCTTGAATCTTGTGTGTAAGATAAACACCTTAACCATTATGCCATTCTCCCGTTTCAATTCTATACCATGATTATAAGGTCTTTTTGTCTATAATGGCCAAAAGAATGGCAAAGGTGATGTCTGATGTCAAAATTGAAAGATATGGATCAATGTAGTTTTGCAGAGGGGAGGCAAATATTTGACAAAATTAACAGAACAATGATAATCCAGAGGGAAGAAGAAGATATGAAAATACCACTGTTGTTGTTGGGTCTTGATGCACAGAATAAGCTGGGATTTTATGAGTAGGGCAATGAAAGCAGTTGCATTCCCTGACAAAATAATAAGGTTTATTAGTAGAATATATGAGGGGTCGGAAGTGAAAATTATTGTTGGGGTCCTTTCTTATAAGTTCTGTTCTAACACAGGAACTAGGCAGGGGTGTTCCCTTTCCCCTTTGTTATTTGAGCTATATTTAGGACCACTGCCCACTGGCAAAGTAAGGGACTTAAGAAATTTGAGGATATAATTGGTGTGATAATCAAGAAAAGTTGGCTTTACTTGCAGATTGTATTATTTTGTACTTGATAAAACCAGAAAAGGACATTTCAGTGTCATGGAACATTCTGAGACAGTTTCAAGTCATTTCAGAATACAAAATTAATGAACATAAAATGAAGACAATAGCTGTAAATTATATATCTACACAAGGATTAGTTCAATAATACCCATATTTATGAGGACACGATGAAATTAAGTACTTAGGAGAATGGGTTAAAAAGGATTCTGTTATGGCAGCTAAGGATATGTGGGAAGTGATTAAACAAAAGATAATACAAAAACTGAGAAAGTGTAATCTCTGTTTTATGACCATGGATAGCAAGATATAAGCAGTGAAAAGTTTTTTTTGCCCCTTTAGTTTTATACACAGATCAAGCATATTTTTTATCAACCAGAGGAAAAGTTGTGGGATAGCAATTAATAAAGACTTCTAGGATTTTAACTAAGAGGAAATGAAGGCAAGAGTCAAGTGAGATAAGTTGATCCTTTCAACAGAACAAGGTGGTTTGGGATTACCTGATTTGAAGGGGTATTTCAGAGCTGTACAGTTAGGGTTCCTATACATAGTACAAACAGAAAGCTATAATTCAAAGTGGAAAGGGATGATGATGATGATGAAATGGGGGAAGCTCAAGAAATAAGGAGAGACTGGGATTTTGGATGCAGACCCTTAAGGAGAATAACATTAACCATACATAATATTATATTCATAAAATAGCAGAAAATATTCCAGGAACTAAGCCAACACAGGAACAAAAAAGGCGATTCTGTCAGTAGGGATGATTACAATTAGGGGTACAGAGAATAGGAAAGAGAGGGCTGGAATTTCCTGGAGAAAACCTGGAAAGAAACCAAAGTATTGGGAGCAAATAATTAGACAGGGAAAGGTAATAGAATGGGAAGTGTCCAATAATTCATTTGGAGTAGGCCAAGAAATTGCCTTCCCTATCATGGATTGGTATCAGAGTATAGGCAAAGGGAAAATAATTGGGGGGTGGGGGGTCCAAAAAGAAAGACCAGCATTGGTAGAGTTTTTAGTAGAATCTAGAACAGAAGCTGCCATTAAAAAAGGAATAATTAGTAGAGCATATAAAATATTGCACGGTAACTATAAGAACCAATCAGAGAAGGATAGAAAGGATTATACAGAGAGACTGGATAAGAAATTGACAAAGAAACAATGGAAGGATATATGTATCTCTCCCAAATATGCAACAAACTCTAGAAGATTTAGGATATTTGCTTGGAAAGCAGACTCCACAGAATTTTTCCTCAGGTAGATAGCAATTGTTGGAGGTGAGAAGGGGAAGAATGCGTTTATTGGAAACATATTTTTTGGGAGTGTAATGAGTTGGCAGACATTAAAAATTCCATGCATACTGCCCTGTTAGAAATATTGGGTGAGAAAATTGGTCTACTAAGGAAATTATTTTTTCTGAGCTGTGATACAGAATCGGAACTGGATAGACATAGAACGGCCTTGCTGAGTTTATTTTGGTAGCTAATAATCTCTGACTGATACTTATTACCTTATATAACAATTGTTGAGATTAATCAACCATAAAAGACAAATGTATAGACAAGGAAATGTGTCTTAGATTTGAACCGACACAGAAGACAGATGGGACAGGCACCCAGTAAAGTTGATGCTATGTCAAACGGAAGGGTTTCATTGAGCAGAAGCTTCAAATATACCATACAAACAGGTTGAAACTTCAGCTCTGTAAAACTGATAAAAACAGCATTAGTTTGCAGGAAGCAAGACTCCCACACCCATCTTAACTCCTTATTTATAGATATTAACTTTATGGATGGATCTCTTTTTTACATATACTAACTTAATTGCTGAACAACAGTGGAGAAAAGAAAAAAAAGCCACATATGCCAAATCACTGACAGCACATAAACACAATAGATGTTGGCAATGATTTCTAAAAAAAATGGGAAGCTCAACATAAGGGAAAAGAAGCTGATGAGCTTAAACCTCATACGCTTTACACTCCATGAGGAAAACATACAAGAATAAGACAGGCATCTTACACATCTACTGTCAGGGGTAAAACAGGCATAACTGAATACAACACAAAAGTTTAAAGCTCACTCACGTCTATGATATACAACACTTCAGACATTGCTTCTGAGAGAGGCACACAAGAATGAGAAGATGGGCATTTATTCATACCTGTGAAATGCAGAATGGGCCAGAACAGTCTGTTTTTTACAGGGGGTGGGGGTGGATGGCAGATAAATCTTGAATAAAAAACTCCCTTTTGTTTATGCAATACAATTTTCGCTGCTTATTTTTTGACTGATTGTTGTGTATATGACAAAGTGAGAAATAAAGCAGTCAGGAAGAGTCATAGAGGCATGTGTTTATGTAACATATATATATATATATATATATATATATATATATATATATATATATATATATATATATATATATATACATACATATACACTTCACAAGCTTGAAGTTTCAAAACTTCGAACTGCAAATTAGGGTTGGTGTAATGGCTAAGGTGTTTACCTCATAGACAAAAGATACAGGGTTTGATTCTCATTAAGGGGAAATGACTAGACTTAAAAAGTCCAAAAGGACAGCTAGCGTGTACTTATTTATAGCATCCATCTGACCTCATTTTTTTTAAGTGCAACCTGGATGACTGGATGGGGATCAGAAAATACACCTGTTGGATTCCACCTGTGTCCCTGCTGGACAGTGGCATAGGGTGCTGACTTGTTGGAACATGGCCTAAATTCTTGGCTAGGCTTGTAAGGGCCTCAGAGCCAGTAGCCTAGTAACTTCCTATGATTCTGTGATCAAAGTTTTGAAACTTCAAAATTGTAATAAAAAAACTCTGCTAAATAAATAAATATACCAATTCTGACATTGTACTACAGTGAAGAAAATGGTAAATTTCACGTTCTGTGCTGTATGGTGATCTCAATTCAAAACGTTCGAAGTTTGATTTTATGGTCTCGACAATTTGCATTTTGAAGTTTTGAAACTGTGAGCTTGGGAAAGGAATCCATATATATGTATGGATGTATGTATCTATATGTGTGTGTATATATATATATATATTTTTTTTTTTTTTTTTCATTTTACTCAAAAAAACTTGAAGCCCAAGCCTCATATTTAAAACCTGAACTGTTCCATTAATTCCACTTGAAATGTTACTATACAGATACATTGTAATGTGAATATACAAAGTAGCACTGCACATGGAATGGTTCAGTCTTTAGACATGAGGCTTGCGCTTCAAGGTGCAGCAACACAATAAGTTCTTTTGAGCAAAATGAACTAAAATATGTTTCATTCAACCAACTTAAAAAATCAGTTTGAAAAACGCTGTCACAAGGAAATGAAACAAAAAAATTGGCTTCAGTGTTTGGCCCAAGGATCAGTTATTAAAGCATATAGTCCCTTCTTTTGCTATTATTCTGAAGGGCATTTAGGCCGACAGCCACTGCCTCTACACTATAACAAATCCCAGCAGCTTTGCAGTGTGCTTGCAGTACCCACTCATAATGGGAACTCCTTTACTTCAGAACTTGTACATACAGTACACACTTCTCTTCCACTGGAGAACTTCCACCCTTATACACACACTCTGCCTTTTCTGAATTCTGTCTTCTTCCTTTAAATGAAACTGTGCAGGGACTCCAGGTAATTCCCCCAACCTGTTCTGAATTCTGTCTTCTTCCTTTACATGAAACTGTGTAGGAATTCCAGGTAATTCCCTCTAGAACTACAGGACTGAAAATCTACTTCCTCAAGGGTCTGTAGCCTTGATATAGCTCTATGGGTAGTTGCTGCCTGTTATTTCTATGGAGATGTTTTGGATTCTTTGACACAAACTCTTCTACAGTCAGTATTTCCCTTCATTAATCACCACAGTGCAAACGCAAATGCACACGCACACACACACACTCACATACATGCACATATTTTTTACTAATTATTTTTCAGGTCCCAGTGGTGCTCTGATCATCAGACTGATAAATGATGTTCCATTCAAACCTCTAACCCAAACATCCAACTTACCCTCAAGAAGGAGGCAATATGGCATGAGTAATTGAACTTTATCAAAATTAGAGAACTATACATGCAGCTGAAGTACATCACCCCCAGCACTTCAGTAAGAATTTTGTTTTTCCACCTGTGTCCCTGCTGGACAGTGGCATAGGGGGCTGACTTGTTGAAACATGGCCTAAATTCTTGGCTAGGCTTGTAAGGGCCTCAGGGCCAATAGCCTAGTAACTTCCTATGATTCTGTGATCAAAGTTTTGAAACTTTAAAATTGTAATAAAAAAAATAATATTTTTTTTCTCTGTATCCCTTGTTCCTAGACAAATGAGCATATCATTGAAGCAAAGACTACAGCACTGGCACCAAGGGGCATGTTTCCAAACAAGTGGCCAACCCACAGTACAATGTACTTGTCGGTAGGAAAGATGACCTGTCTTGTCAGAAGACATCTGGTCTGCTGTTTTCAGATAGGTATCACGTAACTATGAAGTCTTGCCACAATCCTCCCATAAGATGGGCAAGCCAAACTCAGTTGCTTAATTCCAGCTTCTGCTCCCAGATGGAGTAATCCCAGCAGACCTAGGGCACAATCAGAGCTTTATTCCTCTGCTCCCCAAGACTTTTTTCTGCAGAGAAGGCTGATAAAAAGGTCACTGCAGGTTGCAAGTATGATGACTGGCACAACGGATACCTGAATCACACTTTTTTTTAAAATTCTAGAAATACTTTTCTCTACTGAAAGGAATAGGATTTGGGGTGCTCTTTAATTTGGTCTTTGCACCTTTCAAAGTACCACTTATGTGGTTGAGGGAAAACTTCTGCTGTAATTCTTAATGACTGTAGTGATGGATGAAATGTATCTTAAGTACACGTCACCAAGTGTCCTCTCCAAAATCCGTCTACTTTGTAAGTTATCCTTTAGTCTGATCATCAAATTTTTATCAATCATTTTGTGCATTTACATCTAAATGCTTCCTATTAAGGACGTTTACGAAACTTTTAGTTATGTACTTACCATAACTTTGGATGTATGGGATCCATCTCGCCTACATTCATGACAGATGGGTTCGGAGCCGATCCATCGGCTCCGACTCGGCAACTTATATACTAGCACGAAGTCTCTCATTGGCTGGGCTATACCCTATCCCAGGATGCACTACACCTGCTTCCCCAGATCTTGTTTGTTCGCTTTCATACACCCATGTAAACACAGAGACACTATAAGTCACTATAACCAACTAAAGTTCTTCAAGAAAGAACGCCAAGAAAACAGTGACTACAGCTCCTCTAAATCCAAATGGCAGGGGGAAGGAGGGTGGGTACTTATGAATGTAGGCGAGATGGATCCCATACATCCAAAGTTATGGTAAGTACATAACTAAAAGATGTAATGGGATCCTATCTCGCCTATATTCATGACAGATGGGACAGCGTCCCTAGCACCTACATCCCGGGTGGCTCATTGGAACACACTCCTGAGAACCGTGGAACCAAAGGAAGCTCTGCCTCGAGAAACCACATCCAACTTGTAATGAGAAATAAAAGTGTGCGGAGAAGTCCAGGTAGCCGCAGCACAAATATCATCTATGGATAATTTGGAGTGAAAAGCTACCGAAGTAGCCATTGCCCTGGTAGAATGAGCCTTGACAGGAAAGGGAAGGTCTTTATTGGCCTGTGAATAAACAAAGGTGATACAGTCTTTAATCCATTTTGATATGGAGGCTTTAGATACTGGTTGACCCAATTTGTTCGCTGCAAAAGAAACAAACAATTGATTTGATTTTCGTGTTTGAGCGGTTCTATTCAAATAAAAACGTAACTGTCTATGTACGTCCAATTGATGCAAAGTATATTCTGCATTATTGGAGAATTCTGGGAAAAAACAGGGAGTTCTATGGTTTGTTGCAAACAGAAAGAGGAGGCCACCTTTGGAATAAATGCAGGGTTCAATTTCAATGAAACTCTATGTTTGTGAAAAATCAAATAGGGAGGATCAGAACAAAGAGCTTGAAGTTCTGAAACTCGCCTAGCAGATGTTATGGCTACTAAAAAGGCCATTTTCCAAGACAGAAATTTTAAATCACAAGTAGCAGCTGGTTCGAAAGGACGGGCAGTTAGGGCAGCAAGAACCATATTCAAATCCCAAGGAGGAACAGGATGAGATAAAGGAGGCCTAAGGAGCCAAGCCCCTTTAAGGAACGCCTTACAGAGTTTGTGAGACATTAATGAAGGTTCAAATGAGGCATGAAAATTAGAGATTGCCGCTAGCTGAACCTTAATGGTAGAAACTGAAGAGCCCGACTGAAAAAGGAAGGCCAGAAAATTCAGAACCTCCGATACTGGAGCAGTGAGAGGATCTATACCTCATTCTTGAGCCCAGAAGGCAAACTTTTTCCATTTACTGGAATAAAGTTTGATGGTGGAAGGCTTATGGGAAGAAGACAGAATGTGGACCACATCCGGCGAGAGAGCATTATCTCGGACTAAGGATGGAAGTGGAGTAACCATGCTGCCAACTTCAGGGACCTGAGAGACGGATGAAGCCGTCCTGACTGATGAGTCAACAGGTCTGGCACCGGATCCAGAAACCATGGACCTTCTATCGCATGCCTCTGTAGGAAAGGGAACCAAACTTGACGAGGCCAGTGCGGGGCAATCAGAATCATCTCGCTCTCCATGTAAATGGCCTTCTGTATCACCCTCGGTAGGAGGGAACGGAGGGAAGGCGAGAGAAGACCGGGGCCAAATGTGAGTCAGAGCGTCCCTGGGAATCTGTCCCTGAGAAGGGAACAGTGTGAAGAACTCTCTGCATTTCGCATTGTGAGGGCTGGCAAACAGGTCGCAGCAAGGAAGACCCCATCTGTTGAAGATTTTCGCAGCTATACTCTGATTGAGGGACCACTCGTGGGGCAAGAGAATGGTCCTGCTTAATCTGTCCGCAATCACATTGGACTTCCCCGGTATGTGCGTTGCCATTAGAAAGCGGTTGGTAGCTACCGCCCAGTGCCAAAGTCTCATGGCTTCTCTGCATAGTGGGTAAGACCTGGTACCCCCTTGTTTGTTTATGTACCATACTACCGACATGTTGTCGGATAGGATAGCAATTGGACCCCGTGGGAGAGCGTGATGGAGAGCTTGGAGCACCGCTCTCATCTCCAGTACATTGATATGCAAATGCGTTTCCTGGATCTGCCATGTGCCTTGGACCGACCTGTCCAGGTAATGACCCCCCCACCCTACCTGGGAGGCGTCCGTGGTCACAGTGGCAACGGGACGTTGAGGAATAAAGGATAGCCCCTGGTCGAGATTTGACTGTAGAAGCCACCAACGCAGATCTCGATGGCAACTTTCCGTGATTATGATTAAGTGGTTCAAGGGCAGTTCCTGATAAGACCATTGAACCGACAGTAGCCATTGTAGAATTCGCATGTGAAGTCTGGCCAAGGGAACTAGAAGTATAGTCGATGCCATCGAGCCCAACAGTTGTAGGATCCGATGGGCCGGGGCTCTTTGTAAGTGAAGGCAGGATTTGACTTGATCTTGTAAGATCTGAATTCTTGCTGCCGGTAAAAAGGCGCATTCTTTTTGTGTCCAAGTCTGCGCCTATGAAAGTAATACGCTGCGAAGGCTGTAGTACAGATTTTTGCAAATTGAATGTGATCCCCAAGAAATGGCCCAAGGTGAACGTGGCTCTGAGCGCTTGGAGAAGTAGATGCTCGGAGGTGGCTGTAAGGAGCCAGTCGTCTAGATAAGGAAACACCTGGAATCCCAGACTTCTCAGGTGAGCAGTTACCACTGCCAGACACTTGGTGAACACCCTGGGGGCTGTGGTGAGACCAAAGGGCAGTGCTCGGAATTGGAAATGACTGGCTCCGAGGCGGAAGCGTAAATGTCTCCTGGACTCTTGAGCTATGGGAATATGATAGTAAGCGTCCTGGAGATCTATTGAGCACATCCATGCATCTTTTTCCAGCAAAGGAAGAATAGATTGAAGAGTGACCATTCGGAATTTGGACTTCTTTACGAAACGATTCAATGAACTGAGGTCCAAAATGGGCCTGAAGTCCCCTGTCTTTTTTGGTACCAAAAATAATTTTGAGTAAGTTCCTGATCCGATCTGGTCGATGGGGACAGGCTGGATGGCTCTTTTTTCTAGCAGCTTTGAAACCTCTAATGCCGCCTGATCCCGCTGACTGGGTGGTACGTCCGGGATTTCCCTTAAAGAAAGGGGGGGTTTGTTGAAGGGTATGATATATCCTCCGGTAATGATGCGAAGCACCCACCGATCGCTTGTTATGGATTCCCAAGCTTGCGGGTGCGCCGCAAAGCGACCCCTGACTGGCTCCGGAGTTGCACAGTCGGGCAACAACTCAGGAACGCTGGTTGTATGAAGAACCATGAAAGGAATCGCGGTCTCCAGAGTTACGGGGGCCTCTGCCACCTCTGGGGCGGCGTCTTCCAAAATTCCCCCCCCCCTGCCTCTGGAGGGGGAATCACTAGGTGGAGTAGAGAAAGACTTTTGGGATTTTTTAAACCACATTTTCCCTCCTCTCCCAGCCTTGGGATAAGGCCTGGAAGGAGCGGAATAACGGGCCCCAACGGCAGTCAAAGTCTTGCCCTCCTGCTCGCACCGAGTTAGTGTGTCCTTCACCTTGGGTCCAAACAAAGATGACCCATCAAAGGGGGCATCGGCGAAGGAAGACTTGAAGGCCTCCGTAAACGAACACAAGCGTAACCAGGCTTGTCTCCTAAGGGCAACGCCTGTTCCCGCAGCTCTACTCGCTCCATCGGCCGCATACGAGATGAGCCGCATGGACGAGTTAACAATAGAAAAAAGAGTATTCATCTGTGCGCCAACAGTCGAGGCCAGCGCTTCAGGTAGATTACCAACAAGGGAGTCATTTAGCTCTTTGAGAAGATCCCTTTGGAGCCTTGTAAAATGACATAAATAATTCAGCGACCGTAAGGTAAAGGCCGCTGAGGACAGGTGCGCTTCCGCACCTATCCATACTCCTAGAATCCTCATTAGGAGGATGAATAGACGTCGAAGCCTCTGCCACGTCCTGCTGTGTGGCAGAAGCCACCACCAAAGCATCTACCGGTACACCCTTTGTGAGAAATTCTTTCTGGGGGGGAGCTGACAAGAATTTATTGGGCCTCGTAGGCACCGGTTCCACGGAATCAGGGTGTTCCCACACCCTTCGAGAAACCAAATCAAGGAGTTCATCGAAGGGCGGAGACACCCAGGAGGCGGAGGGCTGGGCCCCAAAGGCCTTGAGGAAGACCGACTCCTCAGCTGAAGGGGTTTTGGCTTGCCAGTCACCTCTCTGTCTCAGAATCTCCAAGATATCTGAGAAGGAGATATCATCCGAAGATGATTTGGGGGACCCTTCCGCGTCATCGAGGTCAGTATCCGATGTAATAGACTCATCTTGGGAGTCTACGTGCTTCCTCTTACACAATTTCTTCCATGGGGGTTCGTCCGAAGCAGTTTCGGACGGACCGCCCAGAAGAAGGGAACCCCCGATTGGGGTATCCTCAGGCCCTGGGGCCCCGCTGCCGGGGCTGCAACGCAACAGAGGCACCAGTCTCCAAATCTAGGGACGGTGAGGTAGAGTCTAGTTGAACCGGCAAAGGCATGGCCAGCGAGCTCCTCATGGCCTCAAAGGCCGGACCTCCAGAATCCGAGGAAGTCACTGGTCTAGAGGCCACGATGGCACTGGGAATTCCAGCAGCCGATGCTCCGAGAGGAAGACTAGGCACCGAAGCACCTAATCCCAAAGTATTCCCCTCGGGCCCGGCTGTAGAGGTCGCAGTACCAAACCCTGAACCGGAGGACAGGGTAGGAAGCATAGTCGGAGCCGAAAAGCCTGATAGGGGTCTCTGCTCCGACCGTATGGCTCCACCTTGCTCCACCACCACCGGCTCCAACAACTCAGAGGAGGTTGGAGGAGGAATCAAGTGTGTCGGGGGGGGGATCGGCTCCGAAGCAAACTGTGCTGGAGCCGAGACCATTTTAGCAAACACTGGAGATTGGAAGAGCCTCTGTAAAACCCTATCCAGGTCCGAATCTGATAGTCTCGAGGATTTAGAGGAGGTAGACACTCAAGAAGACTTTCCTCTCGGCTCCGAGGGAGAAGGGGACCGGCTCCGAAATGGCTCCAATACTGTCGGCGCCGACTCCACCACCTCATGGACCACCATCGGCCGAAGAAGCCTTCTTCGAGCCGAGGGGAAGAGTCTGAGCTGCACACTTCCACCGGCTCCGAAGCCATTGGAGCCGATGGAGGTGATTCACCTCTCGATACTCCAACTTGCGGCTCTGAAGACAATGGAGCCGAAGTAGGAGGTATCGAGGCAGACTTCGACACTCGGCCCCAAAGTCAGTGGAGCCGAGGAAGAAGAGGTCAACTTTTTCTTTTTAGAAGTCGGCTCCGACGGACTTGTCGGAGCCGACGATCTTTTCTTTTTGGAAGCAACAGGAGGATTCAAAGCTTCCTCAAAGGAGGGTTTAATAAGCCCTTTTAAAATGAGCTTGTTCTTACGTTCTTGAAGAACTCTAGCAGAAAAGGCATGACATATGCTACAAGTCTCCTGTAGATGTTTCGGCCCCAAACAATAAACACAAATTGAATGGCTGTCTGTTATGGACATTTTATAACTGCACCGAGTGCATTTTTTAAACCCTGATTTTTGTTCTTTAGACATAGTACAGGTACTGCAACAAATAGAGATTACCACAAAAATTAAGCACTATAAAGAAGAAAAGCGCCAACTGAAAAGCTGAGACTCACTGGCGCAAGCACCTAGAAGAAAATTACCTCAGAAGCAACTGACAAATAAGTACAACGCCCAAAGCCCTCTAATTTAAACGGGCTTGGCCGAAGACAAAACCACAAAGGGACTTAAAATAAACAGTACAAAGGACTTTTGAACTAAATAGTACACAAGAGTAGGGCAAGGGCCCTCTAACTCAAACGGGCCTTGCCCGACTGAAAAAAAGGGACAAGTACCAGACGACACTCAAGCACTTAAACTTCACAAATATTATAAAGAAGCTGTTAAAACAGCTGTTTGATTAATATATAGCAAAAAACCCCAAGGTCAAGGACCAATAAAGGTAAAAATAACTACTTAGCTCCAGTCAAGTCGAGACCACGTCCAGCTTGTAAAGCGGCAAACGAGATCTGGGGAAGCAGGTGTAGTGCATCCTGGGATAGGGTATAGCCCAGCCAATGAGAGACTTCGTGCTAGTATATAAGTTGCCGAGTCGGAGCCGATGGATCGGCTCCGAACCCATCTGTCATGAATGTAGGCGAGATAGGATCCCATTACATCTAACAATTTAGTAATATTACAACAATGGTCAAAAAGATATATATTTTCTTATCATTCCTCTCTAGCCTTGGCCTGCCTTTTTGATGGCACAGCTCACAAACATAGAACATTCATGGAGTGGCTGTGCTGACAGGTCCCTTATACATACAAGGGTCTGTTTTATATGCCCTCTATAGTTCTGGGGAACGTTCAGCAGCCCTGTGTAATTTGTTAGGCCATCTGGGGATCCATGGTTGAAGCAGACTTGCTCAAAGAAAAACAATCTCTTCTAATGAGAAAATATTTTACTTGCAATTCGCCAAGGGTAAAGTCATAGCAAGAAAGTGCATGTGAAAAATTATATGTACCATGCCTGCTGTTGGTTTCTTGCTGTTACTTGCATTTACATGGATGCATACCACAGTATATTTAACTATTTATTGTGACCGATTAGTCTTATTACTGTATTGTACTAAGTACAATAAATACACTGAGACAAACTGCTTTAGTTAATACACATTTACTATTACATTTTCCTTTTGGATCTACAAGCATGCAACACAGATGCTGTCAACTCTCTATGGCAAATTCCCAAAGCTTGTTTATACACACTCATATTTATACCAAAAAGCCTTGTATATTTCCTCAGTTTGATGTATTACAATTTTCCTTTGTATAACACTTTTCTTTGTTCTTCTAATTTATGATTTGTCCTTGATTCTTTTTCAAGTTCGGTGGTCCAAGGAAACTCAGTCTTGCATTATCTGAAATGTGGTGTTTCAGCACTATTTGAAACTTGATGTTCCAACTTTATCTTGCTTGATGTTACATCTCTTTACTTCGTTGATGTCCTTCCAGCTGCCATCTGCGCAGTTATTTTTATAGACTTTGTTTCTCAATAACATACTCCTCTACATGGATGTCAATATCTAATTAAGCTATGCCGGCACACTTATTTTTCAGCATTTTATACTATTCCTAAATTAACCCTTTATATATCATATCATTCTTGCAGCTTTTTATTCAAGCTAATAATCATGCTAGCAACAGTTTTGAAAAGACAGTGAATACTATTATTCTTTCAGTTAACCCTTATTTTATTTTTTTGAGGAACGGACTAAACGTCAGTTAAAGAAAAGACTGCATTTGTTTCGTTAGCATCATTATTTACAGTATTTACCACTTTGCTCATGTTAATCATGATTTGCTGAGTTAATGCAACTCTTTGCAACCTGCAGCATATAAAACAATTCTAAGCTGTCATTATTATTATGACCCCTAAAACTATTAACACAGGATGTATTAACCAATTTAGCAATTTGGTCTCAGATGATAACCATTTTGTGAATATGTCCCACCAATTATGGGCAGTGTCAGCTTCTGTTTTTGTTTTTTACTATTAACACTGGGTTATTTGAAACCACAAATACAAAATGTGGTGCAACTTTAACAAACATTTTGAAATTTGAAGGCAATATTGTCCATTTACACAACATTTTGTAAAATTTACAAATTTAGATACATTAGTACAAAATTGTAATCTGTCTATTAAAGATACTTGTAATGACTTACTGCTGTTGTGCTTGTAAATGTACAATCTGTGAGATATATTGTTCTACTAGTTTTCATACCAAGCTCTTTTAAATCTGCAGTTGGTATCTTTAAAACTTGGAAATGTAATATTAAAGTGCAATATTATTTTTTTGGTATTGTTGTCCTATCATAGTACAAGTGGATGGTATTTTTACCATTTAATCTGTATGAAGTACTGGCCTGTTACCCAAAATGGTAAGTATTTTAAGCCATGGTCCTTTTTATGTATTACTGTGTTGTTTATAGAAATAAACACAGTATTGGTAGAAATCATACCTTTTTTCCCCTGTTGAATTTATTCTTATATTTGTGTTATTGTCTACACACTGTGACATTTTTGCATGATGTCTTTCCTTGTCAGAACGGTTACATTTTTGAGGTAATGTACAGCATCTAATAGAGATCGAGCTGTTTATTGAAATGTTTATGTCAGTCTTTCATTCTTTCTCTGCTTTTATGTATGCCTGACCTTGTTTAGCTAACCATGCTGTTATATTTGTGTTAAATGTTATCCTCCCCAAAGGTACATGATGTATGCTTTTTATAACTGAAATTGTCTTGTGTTCTATTTTGTGTAGCATATTCCTAAGTTTTATTTGTGAAATATTGTAATTCCCTCTGTTCTGATGTTCAGCATGATGCAAATGAAATGCAGATGTCTATGTTGAATGCTGCATGCCTTGTCTCGCAGTTGCATTTTTATCTATAGCCCTTGAAGCATGTTCCAGACACTGAACATTCAGCTTGTCTCAAGCTGTACCAGAATATATGTATGCTAGCAAACAGAAATACTTGTATTTAACTAACTATATAATTTTTACATATATTATAGCAACAGATGTGTATATGCATCTAACTAGCAAATAGATGTGCACATGGATTTATACATCTTTCAACATATTTATCACTCTATAAATTCCCTCTGTTTTATTTTAAATACAAAACTTCTATATTAGTATGTACTTTGTAGTAACAAAACCTTTAGTTTTCTTTTGATACAGCAAGTTAACACAGTTTTATATTGTCAATACAAAGATAACAAGCATTATCAGTTATGAGCTGTATTTTGCAGTTGCTGAATATGACTTTATACAGTGATGTCCTATACAGTAATTTATTGACAATGCTTGAGGATTTTATTGCAAAGGCATTGCAGTCTTGTTTTTTGAAAAAAAAAACACATGTCAAGCTTTGACTTGTTACTCTATTTACACAGATAAACCATTTACTATATACTGTACAGAATACACTTGCTTGTACAGATTGTTTTTGCATTTGTACATACATGGCTGTAATGTACACTCAGTCCAATTTCCAAACCTAGCATTAAACTGAAGCCTGCTAATTATATTACTTGAAACATTAAAATGTATGTTTGGTATTACCACTTTGCACCTTTATTTGATTCCCTTTTCTAGTACTGTTTATACAGTTTGTGTAAAACTGAAAGCATATGCCCTTCCCCCTGTAGTGTACACAATTTTATTACAGTATTGTTTATTTGCTTTATGCTGTGAGAACTGAATGTATGATTGTCCGTTGGCTGTTACCTAGACTGTGACACTTTGGTCTTACACATTTGCTTATTTTTTGGCCATTTTCAAAAACAGAAAATATTTTTATAAAGTTTTGCTGTTGCCTATATTGTCAACATTGTAATAGGAATTGCTTTTACCCATGCTGAAAAGACGTTTACTGTTACTAGTAGCTTTTTGTACCCTCCCTTTTTGTAAAGGGACCTGCATAATTTAACTGCATACTATAGCCCATGTACTGACTGTACTCGAAGCATTTACTTGCAAACTTTTTGTTCTTTTTGCTTAATGCTGCACGTGAATACTTAACAGTAATGTTTTAGAAAAACATAAGCCATTTGGCCTGGCAACCAGTCTTGTTTCCTTGACCTTATAAATTTCAGTACCAGTAACATTTTATGTTATGCAGCATTCTTTGTAACTATCCATTCTAGCCTGGAAAGATTTGAGCTCACATTACTTACTTTTTTTCTTTCTGCTCATTCCAGACACTTAACCCATAACTCCTTTAGCACTTAATCGTACCTTCAGTCATTCGTTAATATACTTGCAACTTGATATTAGAATGCAGTTGTAATAAACATAAACTTGCCTAACTATGCATAATATTGCTTTTGAATACTGTTTTTGCTGGAGTCTGTGCTATTTTTTATGCTATCATACAATTACAAAATAGTGTTAACTAACATGCTTAAAACAGATATATTTAAATGATTTACATTTGCTGTTGTGTGCCTTTTGCTGCACTTTAGGTGAAAAGAATATACATGCATGTCAGTCTAGTAATGTCATGTCGTTACTGGGTTTAACTATTTTTATTTGATTTCTATGCCCTAGAACTGTTTTATTTGAAATGGTTTGAAAATCACCATTTGAGTATCTTGCTTTAACTGAATGAAAGTTTTTGCTGTGTATGCTGAACCATTTTCTAAAAGTAGAATAGTATGTCGTAAATTATTTCCTATTAGCGTAGTTAGCTGCCGTTGGTTTAATTCTTTACTAAACAGATTACATTTGTCAGTATTCTGTTCTGCTGGCTTTAAAGCTCTTGTGCACTTTTGAAAATGTGTTTGCGTATCTTGTCTGAACTTTTTGAACTCACTCTGTCTCTTAGAAGTTTATTAAATCTTTTTGTCAGTTCACCATGAACCTCGTCTCTGTTTTTATCTGTTTTGTAATGTGCAGTGGTTTTATGCCACTTTTGTCTAGCAAGATGTACAGAAGATTCTGTAAATAACTGATATTGTAACTCTGAAATTAACATTTTATATGTGGTGACAGGACATAATGCATCTGGTAGTTTACCATTACTTTTATGAGATTGCACACAGAAAGCAGTTTCATATGACTTACACAATAAATGTTTACTGTCATACCAATGATGTTGCTGTTTAAGATACCAGTCAGACGTAATGCATTTACATAAAGCATTGACATCAACTCTACCTAGTAAAGTACTACATGTGCTACAGTTATGTTTATACCAATCTTTAAATTCTGACCATACATGTGCTGGACTATTATTTCTGTCTACCTGAAAGGTAGTGTTACATTTCACAGTTTTTTTTTGTTTATGGCATCCATGCTGTAGAATGAGAAACAAAAAGAAAAATTACCAGTTTGTGTGTGGAAGGTGGCCAAGTCTTCCGTCGAGAAAGTGTGGAAAGTTCTTCGTTGATTCTCCCAAAAGGTGGTCAAGCACAGCTGGCAGATTGAGCTGTGTGAATGTACAGGACCTGTGGAACTTGCAGAAATGCACTGTTCTGCTACCGGATACTGTGCATAAGAAGGAGGCAGATGTTTGCACTGCAACCGGACGTACTAACTGAATAAAATGAAAAAGTAGCTGAAGTTGTTGCAAGAAGAAACCATTCAGTCCATCAACTGTGGCTCACCATTAAAGAATTATATCCTGCCTTCTGTTGGTTTCTTGCTGTTACTTGCATTTACATGCATGCATACCACAGTATATTTAACTATTTATTGTGACCAACTAGTCTTATTACTGTACTGGACTAAGTACAATAAATACACTGAGACAAACTGCTTCAGTTAATATGCATTTACAATTACATTTTCATTTTGGATCTACAAGCATGCAACACAGATGCTGTCAGCTCTCTATGGCAAATTCCCAAAGCTTGTTTATACACACTGATATTTATACCAAAAAGTCTGATATTTTTCCTCAGTCTGATGTATTACAATCTTCCTTTGTATAACACTTTTCTTTGTTCTTCTAATTTATGATTTCTCCTTGATACTTGTTCATGTTTTGTGGTCCAAAGGAAACTCTTGCATTATCTGAAATGTGGTGTTTCAGCACTATCTGAAAGTTGATGTTCCAACTTTATCTTGCTTGATGTTGCATCTCTTTACTTCGTTGATGTCCTTCCAGCTACCGTCTGTGCAGTTATTTTTACAGACTGTTTCTCAATGACATACTCCTTTACATGGATGCCAATATGTAATTAAGCTATGCCAGCACACTTACGTCCTATTTTTAAGCATTTTATACTATTCCTAAGTTAACCCTTTATATTTCATATCATTCTTGCAGCTTTTTATTCAAGCTAATAATCATGCTAGCAACAGTTTTGAAAAGACAATGAATACTATTACTCTTTCAGTATGCAAGACTGTTTCAATTATTAATACACAAAGTACAACCTGACACCAAGAGCATAAAGGAAATAAGCACTGCTGTCCTGGATACAGGACACCCCCTCTCCCAATTCAACTGAACAGCTCACTGTTCACTTACAGAGTCTGATAACTGTCTGTGAAGCAATGCCTTCTAGACCCGTTATCCAGGGTAGGTGACTGACACACACACACACACACACAGACACACACACAGACACACACACACACACGCACACACGCACACACACACACACACACACCCACACACACACACACACACACACACACACACACACACACACACACACACACACACACACACACACACACACACACCTACCTTAGGGAAAGACAGCTCTCTTAGGATTAATAGTCCTGACAACACTCTGAAGAAAGTCAGAGATGTCCACTTATCTATCTGCTCTTACATAAAGCCAGATAATATCTCTTTCACTGATAGTCAGACAAAGCATATGTGTGCCGTAGTGTATGCTACCCAATTGTGTAAATAATGGTTATTCTATTCTCAGTTAAATAACAGTGCATAAATACACATATAATAAACTACTACTAGCCACAAGAGCTTAAAGATAACCTAACTTTTTTTAAACAGTAAAGAAAATAATGCAGATATACAGCAAGATATATATAGGCTAGCACACAAGGAAAAGTAACAGAAAATCAATAAACATAGTTAGCATGCTTACAAAAATAAGCTTCAGATACCTAAATTCCTCTGTACTATAATGTCCATTTCTGGTTTTGTCATGTATAAAATAATGTCATCTGCAAATAGAGCCAGGTTTTCTTGACTATCATACCAGGTATAGCCTTAAATTTCTGAGTCCCTTGTTTTCTTTGCCAATGGTTTTAAATATAATGCAAATAACAAAGGGGAGAGAGGACACACCTGCCTGGTTACTCTGTTCAAGCAGAAATTATCAGACAGGAACCCACCCATGTTAATTTTCACCTCCGATCTCTTATATATCCTCGTAATCAACCTTATACAGTAATTTTATCAGGAAATACAAATGCTTCCATTGCTCTGCTCATAAAGTCCCAGCTAACCCTGTCAAATGCTTTCTCTGCGTCAAGACCCACCAGAGGCAGAGGTATTTTCTTACATTCTGCTTCCCTCTGGATCATCAATATTCTCTTAATGTTGTTGAATGTTTGCCTCCCCTCCACAAAACCAAATTGATCCATATCTATCAATTTTGACATCCATTTTTGCCATTTGTTTAGCCATTATAGACATGAACACTTTATAATCATGGTTTAGTATTATAATGGGCCTGTATG
Organism: Protopterus annectens; assembly: GCF_019279795.1. Taxonomy (NCBI): domain Eukaryota; kingdom Metazoa; phylum Chordata; order Ceratodontiformes; family Protopteridae; genus Protopterus; species Protopterus annectens. Next base: position 379,304,558 of record NC_056743.1, on the reverse strand, counting down.
AAGTTGGATCTTATGGATCTTTACCCTCTTTAGGTATTACAGCTACTACCACTTTCTTCAAGGATGTTGGTACTTCTCCTCCTCTTAAAATACTGTTAAACAAAACCTTCCAGATCTTTATCAGTTGTTTCCCTCCTAGCTTCCACATTAATACCATCTATTCCTGAGGACTTTCCTGTAGATTGGTTATACATCACCGTTTTCATATCAGCTCCTCCCATCCTAACTGATATCTAACTGAGCCTCCTTTCTAATTTTGGCATATTTAATTCTTCTATAAACATTTCCATTTGTACCTTTTCTTGATTTCCATATTCTCTCCATTATACAAACTATCATAGAATTTAGAAAAGATTTCTAATACTTCTACAGGATCCCTTATCATCTTCCTTGTTATAGGCTCCCTAAGCTTGGTGACAGCCCTTTCTACGTTTTGTTGCCTGAGTCATTGTACTAAATGTTTTTGTGCTCTAGAGTTGTTATAAAAAACAGCTATCTTTCTAAACTCATTCATATTAATGAGGTAATCCCTTATTTTCTGTTTAGTATTATGCAGTTGCTCCTCTTCTTGTTCTGTGTGATTCCCCCTATTTTGCAATACTTTAACGTGTTATTTCTTAACCATATCTCCCTTTCTTTTATCTCCATCCTATTTTAAACTCCACTTTAATTTTATCCCATTCCCTAGCTATATTTTCAAAAGAAACTTCTATCTTCTCTAATAACTCTTGTATAATTCCTACTACCCACTCCTTAAATTCTTCTCTTTTCAACAGAAAGTGGGAAAGCACCAGTGTCTCATTTGTATTTCCTTGCCCTGTGGTTTTATTTTAGTTTTATTGGTGCATAATCTGAAACAGTTATTGGGTATGTGTCAAGACCTTCAATTAAATGCACATGTTGCTGTGAAATGGAAATTCTGTCTACCCTAGCCCTGTTTTGTATCTTAAGGAGTATTGTGTAATGATATAGTTCACTACTCTTTCTTTTTGCATCTATCTGTGAGACTATTAACATTTAATGACATTATAGAAACCATACTATTCTTGAGAGATTATTATTTCCACCTTTTATGTATAACAGCTTTTATGCTAAATGTCTAGTTTCAGCTTTTGTGTTACATGCATGTACTGTTTAGCAGGCTAATCTTTTTGTTTTTTGAAAACTCTTAAAAATGCACACCCCCAATACCCCCTAACTTAATAATAACAAGTAAAACTATGTACATATTCAAATATAGAAGTTTTACTCTCCTAATAGGAACAAATGTTGCAAACTGACAGCCAAACAGACAAACTTGAGCTAACCTAAAATAAAGGTTATCCATGTTAAGATGTATGGTATTGCCTGTGGTTCTATAAAGTGCTCTCTGGTTTTGTCTTATCTTTATAGCTCTCTCAGCTGGGAGAACACTTGAATGCTTTTAGAAAACATTTTTCTCCAAGCCATTTCTCTTGTAACATGAGAGCAAGACACAAAACTGTTTACTAGAAAAAAGCCTTATACTATTCAATATTCTTTTTCATTTAATTGCTTTCTCTTAAAACTTGTTATTGGATTAAGCTAATGGCCTTAACCCAGTTATTCTCCTATGCAAGAATGAGAAAAATCACACTAATTTTTCTTTTGTCACGCTCTTTTAAACAGATCTTTTTTTTAACATTGCAGTGTCTACATTTCTTAAAACTTATCAAGAAGGAGAGAAGATGGGAGAAAGAAACAAAAAGAAAAAAAATAGGAGCACCTATTTACATTAGTATCCCCATTATACTTAAAATAACTGAAAAAAAAACTTTATAACATGCAAAGAAAATCATGCACTATTTAAATAGTACAATTAATAAAAACTTGTTTTACTTGCAGTTAACTTTCTTCCTCCTCTTCCTCTTTCCTGAGTAGTTTTCTTAATATTAATGACATGAAGAAGGGCATGTGCTCGAGTCCCCTACAAGTTTACCAAAGTCCAAAAAAGTCCAATATTTCCAGATTTTCTTTTTCTCTTATGTTTCACAAATATAATTATTGCTTTGTAATATCACATTTGTCACTTCCAAATTACTGATTTTATTCTCCAAACATTAATGACATGATGTAGTCCATATGCTTTAGAGTCCCCTACAAGTTTAATGAAATCCAAGAAAGTCTAATATTTCCAGATTTTCATGTTCTATTCCTGTTCATCTCCTTCTCCCAAACCCTGCCTTTGCTTCATTTCCAATGTACCCTTGATTCTTCTACTCAACTCTTGTGCTTTTTTCCCTCTCTCAAACATTTTCATTTGAAACACTTGAAAATGTTTCACTGGCACAACTTCTCTGTGGTCTTTATTACCAGAAGAACAAGAAGCAGAATCTCCTTCTGTTTCACAGTTGACATTTTGTTTGACAAACTTTTGCATTTCTTCCTTAGCATGTACTTCATCAAAAACTGATTTTGTTCCTCGAGGGAAATATTTTGAAGATAGCTGGATACAGCAGTTTGAATCTCAAGCTTGCTTCTCAACATTCCCTGAATAGTGGGATAAATGTATACCTCTTCTGTCTGGTGTACAATGAGTAGTCATTCACCACAAACACTCTGCTGTCTCCCTCTTTTAGTATTTTGTCCTTCTGCCACAATTTTGTCAGAATCAACTCCTTCTGCATCTTTACTATTAAAGGTCTAGGTTGTTTTGTCATAGCCAGGTTTGGAGCATACAGACAATGTTCCCTTTCAAGTAACAATTCCTCTTGTGGAATACCACTCCAGTTGCTTATTTGTGCTTTCACAAAATCAGTATAGTCTATTCCTTCCAACTTCTCAGGTAAAGCAGAAAATCTCAGGTCTTCTCTACATGTTCTGTTCTCTAATTCTATCATTTTTTTTGAAACATGTCTTCTTGAACAGTCTTCTATTCAGCCAGCCTTTACTTCATTTTAAACTCTGATTTTTGTAGTTTTATTGCTGCGTCTGAATATCTGTTTAAAGCTTCTTCCTTTTTCCAGCCTTTTGTTGTTTGAGTTGATATACTCCATCATTGTTTTGTTTATTTTAACCAGGTCTGTGTGCAGTTGTCGTATGCTTCCTCTAGGTTACTGGAAGTCATGTCTGGAGCTTCCACTGCTTTTGCTGAACAGCCACAGTATTTTTCCAAGTCAGTGTTTTTTATCACCTTTTGTAGCTGATTTTCCTTCAGGTCCTCTGTAGTTATTTTATGTCTGGCATCCAGGTAGTGCAATTACTAGCCAATTACTGAAATTTACCCAGAAATCTGGGTCCACTGGCTTTCTCTGCTAAGTTTCTGTTTTCACACTGGGAGAGCAAGAATTAAGCTGTTACTCAGCGTGCAGCCATCTTGGAAGTCCCTTTGTTGTTTAACTCTTTCAACCACTCTGTAGGAAAAATGACTGGTCACTGAGGTCCTTTGTCTACACTGTGCTCCAGTAGGTGGGTATACCCTGGCCTCCCAGTAAACATATCCCCATATTCTTGCAAATACTGCTCAGATTTCTTGAACCTAAATAGGGGTTAGTTGTGCAGAGAGGATCACCCTATTCACTGAGGTGTCGGCATAAGTATCACAGAGGTCTACCTCTAGATCTCCCTTTGATTCCTGCAACTCGCTGCAAATACTAAGTACCACAGCCTTACTGTCATGACAGGACTTTTCATGTTGCCTCCTGCATGGCAACTGTATTGTGTAACTAACATATCTCAACTCTATCTGCCGTGTTACACCAGACCTTTTGCTGATGTTGTGCAAGTGAAGTGCTCCGAAAGGTTTATGATATTTTCCTCAAAAAATCCTTGTGGGAATCATACTCCACAACAGACTCGTGAGAAATTTATTTTATTTTATTTTACATTTGTTGACCGGGCTAGTCTAGCTGGATACATGTTCTTTTTCAGTACAGGCCCGGGGAGATAAGCTCTAAGACATGGTCTAAATACAATAGTACAAGTTCAAACAACACAGAAAAAATATCAGTATACCAATAAAAATAGCAACTTTAAAAAGGAAATAAAAATCATCAACAATGGTATTAAGTAATTAACGGTACAGAGTTTGTAACAGGATATATTATTGAGGACAAAAATCATAAAACAGTGAAATTTCAGGTATGGAGACATGTCAGGTTAGGTCATAGGTAAACAAAGGAAGTTAGGTGAGTAGTAATGTAGCAAAGGAGTTACTTAAGAAGAGAAAGTAAAAAGAGGATATAAAAAAAGAAAAGGGGTAGATAAGAAAAGCATGATAAGATGGAAAAAAGTAGCAGAGGCTAGTAAGCACTGGATAGGTTAGACAAATTAGTAGAGGTAGATGACTCATGAGTCATCAAATCATTTTCACCTTTCCACTGTTCACAAATTAAATCCGCAAGCTCCCTTTCCCTGTGAGCACACAGTAGTACAAACAATGAAAAACTTGTGGATTCCTGGGACAACTTCCTGAATGCAAAGTGAAGATGGGGCAGGTACTTGCCTCACTTTCTCATGAACTGGTCTTCAAAAGCCAAACATGGTCTTCAGTATAGAGTTAAACTTCTCCAACAGGACATTTGTCTATGGATAGCAGAGGGTAGTATTTAGGTACTTCACACCCTCAAAACTTCTAGCAATATGCCATCCGGTCATAAACTTTGTAACATTGTGTTTCATAGGTCCATAGCATCATAGGAAGTTACTAGGTTAATGGTCCTAGGGTCTTTACAAGCCTAGCCATATAAAAACCCAAGTATCCTTATTGACCATATTTAGACAGTAATTGTTAGCAGAGAGATTCTGTGATCAGCACCGACTGCCCCTGTCCATGAGGGACATAGATGCCACCCTGGGATGAATTTATGGTCACCCATCCAGTTGGCAAGGTTGGAGCTGAACAGGGTCATTGAGGTGCTCTACTTGACATGGAGTAGGAGCTTATTCCAGAGGAGCAATACTCGCTGGGAGATACATCTGTCTCTCCAGCAAGTTCTATTAAAATCACAGGCTAGGTTGAGATTCCTGGAGTCAGTTACTCTTGTCCCATTTGATTTGCGGATATTCAGCAATTCCATTAGAGCAGGGTCCAAGACTGCTCTGTAGGCCAGGCACAGGTCACCCCTCAGCAGCCCGTGTGATATAGAGTACAGTGACATGGCTTTCAGTCTTTCCCTAGGAAATCCTACCCTGGTGACAAAGTTTAGCAAAGCATTTACTTCCTTTTCTACTTCAGAAGACAAAAACACTGCTTCTCATTACCTAGTGGCATACTCCACCACTGCCATGATATATTTCTTACCTATAGAACGTGGGTTACTCAGAGGTCAAACAATTGCTAAAGGTATCCTCTGAAATGGCTCCTTATTAACAGGTAAAGGCATTGAAGCAGTCATGGCTTTGACTTCAGTCTTGCCAACCTCTGACATTGTTTGCTGGTTCTGCAGTACCTTGTTACATCCTTTACAATCCCACGCCAATAAAAATTCTGCATAAGCTATACTTTAGTACACTTTATGCTCATATGGCTTGCAAGATTAATATCATGATTTATGGCCAGAATGACAGTCAGAAGGCCCTACCAAGTAATTCTCCCTGCAGCCTTCCTTCATAGGTTAAATTTCTGTAGAGCAAAACAACCCCTTTGTCCAGTACATGGACTCCCTCTGCCCTTGACTATCTGTAGCCTCCTTAGCTACCTCACTCAATTCCTGCAAAGTAGCGTCTTTAAGCTGAGCATACCTCAACTTCTCCTTACCAAGTCATCCCCTGCTCCCCTTCCAAAATAAGTCTGGTACTGTCTGTCAATAGTTCCTCAAGCTCTAGCTGATTATTGTGACTTACCTGTGGCCTACAACTCTCACCTTCCAAGGGAATTCCATTACCTTTCCCCTGCTGTGGTTCAGATCCCAGGTCAATGTTACTGACCAGCTCCTTGTCGTAAACAGCCATATCACCAGCCACAAATGGAGATCTGGGTTGTGGCTGGATCTCCCTCCTACTGCATTCCCCACAGATTTGCCTCCATGCTTGGCTGCAGTTAGTAGCACAGGTTCTTACTTGGCATACAGTCCAGGACACCATTAGGGCACCGAGCCCAGATTCCCATGATTCCCATTTGCCCAACAGCTCTGTCTGGTTAAGTGACTTGCTCAAAGTCACATAGTAAGCAAATGAAGGTAGAAAGATTCAAACCCTGCACCCCCAACACAGGAAACAGCTCATTAACAAGTCACAGCTTTAGTCCTCTAGTCCTCTGAGCTAAATGTTACACACAAAGTAGTGTACTGTCAGAGTCATTCCCTATTAGGATATCAACATGAATGTCCTCAAACACAGCCACCTGCTTGCTACCTTGCCCTCCTTTCCAGTCTAGATAGACATTGTCCAAAGGTACATGGAAAGGTTTCCTAAGGCTCTAAGTTCAGGTGACAGCCCAGGCAAGTAGTCGTTCTGTCTAACCACTGCAGATCTGACTATGGTTATGTCTGAGGCTGCTTCCCTTTTGGCAGTGGCCTGCTTCCCTTCTACCTGAATAAGATACAGACTTTTCTAATTGGTACAGCTGTTGTCTCTAAACACCCTACCATTGTTGTACTGCTATTCTTTCTTGGTGCTTCTTGAGATATTGGTCCTCTCACCTTATTGGACAATGAGAATGTACATGCCCCATATTATTACATCTGTCTCCATGGGTTCCTCTATACCTCCCTACCATCCTCCCCAGCTATGCAGTGGCACACTGCTGGCTAAGTAAAGCTCCCCTTTCCTGTCCACATCCTCAGCAGAGATACACTTCCACTCTACCAACCCAAATCCTCACACCTTCAGGCATGGTGCTATGGGCTTGTTCACTAACCAAAAGACCTGCAAGCATCTCCAGTGTGATAACCTTATATCCCCTCACCTATCTGTGAAAATAAATACCGATTTCAATATATGCAGTCATACATTCGTTTGCAATTTTCCCAAATTCTTTAAACTTTTCTGTACAATTCTGGAGTTAGCTGATATCAAGCAAGCAAACATTATTTAGCTATGGTATTATTTAAACAGTCAACATCACTTAGTTTAAAGCCAATACGACAACTGGGAACAGAGATTTTTGCCAATACGGATGACTGCAACTAGGGGTACAGAAAATAGACAACAGGGAGCTAGAATTCACTGGAGAAAACTGGCAAACGAACTAAGGTATTGGGAGCAAATAAGGAGAAAGAGAAAGGTAATAGAGTGGGATGAGTCCAAGAAGATGTTCGGACTGCAGGCTAGAGACTGTCTTCCCTACCTTACATACCCATGATATCAAGAGTATAGGCAAAGAGAAAGGGATAGGGGAAACCTAAGGGAACAACTTGCTTCAGTAGAGTTTTAGTTGATCTGTTATAAAAAGGGATAATTAATAAGGCATATAAAATATTGCATGATAACTATAAAAATCAATTATAGAAGGTTAGAGAAGATTAGGAAAGAGACTGGAAAACCTATTTACAAAGGAGCAATGGGAAGAAATATGTATGGCTCCCAAGTATGCAACAAAGAACAGAATATTTAGGATATTTGCTTGGAAGTGTTTGCATTGGCATTTTTACATAGGTTCATAGGTAGGTACTAGGCTATTGGCCCTGAGGCCTACACAAGCCCAGCCAAAAAGGTACCCTGGCTTTTGCCACCCAAGAAAATTATTTTCCTGTGCCACTGTCGAGCAGATACACAGAGGTGATCCCCGGGATGAATTTCCTATTTCCCATCTAATCATCAAGATTTTTCTTGAAGAGTGCTAATGAGGAGCTTTGTTTGATATAGATAGGTAGTTTATTCCAGAGTATGGGAAGTCTCTGGGACAGGAATTTATCCCTCCTGCATGTTCTGTTTATTGTGGTGACAAGGCTTAGGTCCCTAGAGCGTGTAGCTCGGAGGGATTGGGATTTCTTTAAGTGGAGCATGTCCAACAGCTCTGGGTTTGACATAGCTTTGTATGTTAGGCAGAGATCACCTCTGAGTAGGCGATATGCGACGGAGTAAAGCTGGAGTTTTTTGAGATGGTCTGCGTAGGGCATCTGTTTGAGGCCAGTAATCCTCTTTGTGAGGTATTTCTGCATCCCTTCCAGTTGTTGTAGATATCTTGTGAGGTACATAACAAAAGGGGCGTTGTACGCTATAATGGGTCTAATGAGTGATGAGTAGAGGGGAACAATGACCTCTTTTTTTCTGGATGAGAAAGCTTTTGTGATGAGGTGTGCCACGTAGAAGGATTTCCTGACTACTGTGGCGATGTGATCATCAAAGGAGAGACTACTGTCCACCTGTGTCCCAAGGTCTCTTATCACACTTTCGGTGTTAAGTATACTACCGCCTATGTTGTAGTTCATGGGTACAGAGTTTTTACCAAAGGGGATGACAATGCACTTTTTGTCATTGAGCTTGAGACCATGGCTTTGACACCAGGCATCTGTCTCAGTGAGGCCCTTTTGTAGGATGTCCACATCGTTAGGAGTTTTGATTATGGCTCTTAGTTTGCAGTCATCTGCGAACTTCGTTAGCCAAAGACCTTCTGTGTTACCCTGTACTTCAGAGAAGTAGATACCAAACAGGACTAAACCCCGTGGTACTCCACTTGTCACTGGTCTGAAGTCAGATTTGGAGTCTGCTACTTTCATAGTGTGGGTTCTGTCAGTGAGCCAGTTGGCAACCCATCTTGTGACATAGGGATTTATACCTAGTTTGGTGAGTTTATCTATAATTCCAGAGTGGGGGATGGTGTCAAAAGCCTTGGCAAGATCTAGATAGGCTGTGTGAACTACCTTACCCTTGTCTACGGCTTTGGTGACTGCTTCAAAGAAGTCTATCAGGTTTAGGAGACATGATCTGCCTTTTACAAACCTGAACTGAGTGGGTTCCAGAGTTTGGAGATTACCAATGTCTTTGTTTATAAGTTCCATGGCCTTGCAGACCAGGCTAGTCAGGCTAATGGGGTGGTAGTTCCAGGGGTCCGTGGTGGCTCCCCCCTTGTGGAGTGGGATAACCGTTGCTGTGCACCATTCAGCTGGCATAAAGCCTGAGGTGAGGCTACGATTGAACATGGTACTTAGGTGGGGTGCCAGTTTGTTCTATAGTTCATGTAGAACGCAGCCTGGGATGTTGTCTGGTCCCATGGATGCTGTGTTCTTGGCTTTGGAGAGTGTGTTTTTTACCTGTGCAGCCATGATTACAGGAACTTTGCATTCTTCCGGTATAGAGATGGGCCCTTTAGGGGATGAGAGAGGGGGGTAAAGTTAGCACTGAACCTATCTGCCAGGATGTTGGCAATATCAGTTGGTTCTGTAGAATCTTAGCCAGTATCCGGAATCCCAGGGGTGACAGGTGCAGGCCATCTCTGGCAAAGCATCATGGTCTGTCAACCATGTCACCCCAGGCAGACAGATACTGGATCCCTTTGGAATGGCACCAGAAGCTTAGCCAATTGTTGAAGTCAATCATTTTGTCCTTGTACTGCGGCACCATTCTGGGTGATGGCAGAATGTTACACAGGGCTAGGGTCATACCTGCCTGGGCTACAAGATTGAAGGGCTCTTCCATGTCTCTTTTCATGTAGTCCAGAGAGGTACATCTCAGGTCGTTCACACTAACATGGACAAAGACAGAGTCATATTTATACTTGTTGTGGAGTAACCTGAGTGCGTGGGTTATGTGGCGGATCCTGGCACCCGACAGGCAGCTGACAGTAACCATCTCCTTGTTTATCCTGGTGAGTGGGAAATCAGTGTGCCTGACTATAGAGTCACCTATGACTAGTGTGTTGGGTACGTTGTTTTGCCTTATTGGCTGTGGTTGAGTAGCGCACACTGAGTCTGTGGGCTATGTGTCATTTGGGTTGTGTTGGGGGTGGAGGTTGCTTGCATTTCTGCTTTGGAGGTCTCTGTTGCTTGAGCAGATTATTATTGAGAGCCTCCGCAAATGTTTTTGTGTTTCTATGTGTGGATTTTGGTGGTGTAGATTTAGTGAGACTATGTGATGAGTATGGTGTCGTGCAAGTGTTTACCTTCTCCTCTTGACTGTCAAGTTCAGTCTTGATTGGAGAAAGCTTTACCTCCAGTTTGGCTAGATAAGTGCATCTCTCAAAGGTTGTAGTGTTGGGTGGTAAGAGGAGAGGGTTGTCTGTGTACATGAGGCAATTTCTACATTGCCCCAAGATGCCCAGATTCATCAGATAGACATGAGAGAACACTGGTAGCTGACCCTTGGACATGCCTGAAAAAAAAACTATTTTCCTCTAGATAAGTGAGAAAAGTGAGTACAAGAGCTGTTTTTCTCTAAGCAAGTGAGGAAAGTAAGTACCAAAACTGTTTTCCCTCAGGTAATGAGGAAGATTGAGTGCTGTAGATTATTTAGTGCTTACAAGTTCTGAACAAGTGCTGATCACGAATAAGCAAATTCAAGTGCAAAAACTAAGAATCTGTATCTGGACTAAACTAGTTACAAGTGCAAATGTGGGCTTTTAAATCAGAAAGTTGAGAGAGATGGAAAAACTGCCCAAATGGCCAATAACTACTATTTCTGGGCCAGAACCACTCCTAATGTGGTAGATAGGTTACCTAGTGCTTACCACTCCCACTGATAAGATAGAAGGCTTCCCTCCAACACCGAAAGCTTGGGGAGTCTCAGAAGCTTATATACAATCCCGGATACAGCAAATCTGAATCTGGACTACAGTAGTTACAGGAAAGGTATTTTTGTATGTATGTATGTGTATATATATATATATATATATATATATATATATATATATATATATATATATACAGAAAAGTAGCTAAAACAGCAGTCAAAAAAATTCAAATGCAGTCTATTAGGTAGAATGAGGTAAAGAGATGGGACTGGGGGAGTGTCCCAGATCACATCTACAGTGGAGTTGTGCAACTGCAAAAGCCTCCAAGTTTAAACAACAACACAGGAATAGGGAGGGTGGGTATTGGAAAACCAACACCTTCAGCAGAGATCTGAAAAACTATACAGTGAAGCAAAAATAACAGTGCAAAACTCTGAAGTCAGCCAGCAATTATATAAAATTAGTCAAACAACAATTACCAGTACACAACTCTGAAGTACCAGAAAAATATACTTAGCTCTGTATATCTCCAGATAGTTTGAAGAGCACTCTGTCAGGACACAGGAAGGCTCCAGCAATGATCTGCAGACTTTTTTACTAAGAGGGTCTAATTTTATGCAGGTAATCCTTGAGATGGTCAGATAACACACAGGATGTAAAACCAATTACACCAACTTAAGACACAGAGAAATAGGGGGAGGGGGGAAAAACACCATCAGCAGAGATCTGAAAAACTACACAGTGAAGCAAAAATAACAGTACACAACTCTGAAGTCAGCCAGCAATGATATAAAATTAGTCAAACAACAATTACCAGTACATAACTCTGAAGTGCCAGAAAAATATACTCAGCTCTGTATATCTCCAGATAGTTTGAAGAGCACTCTGTCAGGACACAGGAAGGCTCCAGCAGTGATATGCCAAATTATCCCAAGCAGGCTTCAGAGAATTTTCCTGAGATATATAGCAAATGTTGGCGGTATACTAGAAAGGAAATATGTTTTGGAAGTGCAATGAGTTGGTGGATTTTAAAAATTCCCAGCAGAGTACTCTGTCAGAAATATTGGGTGACTAAATGGCTGTAACAAAGGAAATGATTATTTTGAGCTGAGATATAGGATCCAAATTGGTTTACACCCCTTGTACTATCTCCCTCCCCCAATACAAAGTCTATATTAGAATCCTGCTGAGCATGGAGCCATCTTTAAATTTCTAGTCTCCCACCAGGACACAAGTGCTCTTCAGCAATTACATTCTGCTTGCCGGTAAGCCATTAGACCTCAGGAATTTGTTTTAAAAGTGTTCAGATTTGTAAAGTAATACTTACTTTTTTCTCTTGTCTTGGTTGGCTCTGCCCTGCTGCATTCGCCCTCGCTAACGCTCGGGCTCTCTCCGCTCCCCTGCCCTGCCCCCTATTCTCTCCCGCCCCCACTACCTCTTCATTTATAGTATAACAGCCACACCCACAGCTCACCCTCACATCACCTCCACCAATCACAGCTCCTCAAGTCATATCACATTATACCACACCAACTTGCTCCACACAAAATACTCCCAATCACTCTTCATTCCCACTAGGCATTTTTTACATCACCCACACTACTTCCCCATCCACATATAGTGCAACCCTATAATTCCTATTAAGACCCCCCCACCTAGAAACAACTTAAACTTTATAACCATGACTATCACATAACTAAGTCTAGTCTGTCTTCTCATAATTCTTTACAACACAAGTTATCACTCTAGCAATGTCCCTAAACCTAGTAGCACAACACTGCATTATGCACTCTCATATACAGACACCACACATTATAATAATATCTTCCCACAGTTATTCAAGAACTACATAACGGACCAATTCAGAACTAAACACATATGCTCTCATTTATACTCCAAAAAAACACAGTACTTTCTCACACTCCTCACCAAACCATTTTAACTCCAGGCTCACCATAAGTGGGGATATCCACCCCAAACCCAGGCCCAAATCCATCCTGTACAACACAAACTGCTCCAACACATATGTCAGAACATAACACCCCCACTTTCTTCATCCCTAGGCAAATCAACAACAGTAGCAAAACCAACCATCTTTTAATGCTAAATATTAATATTAGAAGTATCAAAAATAAAATCCCTGAACTCCAGGCCACAATAGCACACTACTCCCCAGACATAGTTGCTTTAACAGAAACCTGGCTAAATAAAAACATAGCTAACTCAGAAGTTCTCCCTACCGGCTACAATATCATTAGACAAGACAGACCACTTCGTAAAGGGGGTGGAATTGCCTTACTCTACAAGTCCAACTTAACTGTCCATCAATTACCAAACTCTTACCCCTCTCCCAATAACTGGGACATACTTATCTCACAACTTCAACTTCACCCTAAAAAGGTCATCACCACAATTGTGATCTATATTCCACCTGGTAATACACCTGCTAGCCTTGAAGACTTCTTATCCTGGTGTTCTTCCACATACTCACAAGAAACCCTTATTCTGAGGGACTTCAACCTAGATTGGTTCACTTGTATATCAGAACCACCAAGTAATCTAATAAATCTCCATGGCTACCAGCAGCTAGTCCAAATTCCAACTAGATGTGATAAAAAAATCTAAAAGGGAATCCATACTTGACTGGGTCCTAACTAACAACCCCACATTGTACCCTCTCACAGGCAGTCTCCCAGACACCTTAAGTGACCACAACATAATATACTTTATACGTAGTAGAACAAGCATATGCAAAACCACTAACTATATATCCACTAGAAACACAAAAAAATTCTCTCTTGAGGTCCTCAACACTTTACTCTGTAACTGTGACTGGACCCCCCTAAAAACCCTCCCACTTGACCAGGCTGTAGCATATTTCAACAAAACATTTCTACAACACCTAGACACTGTCGCTCCATTACGCAAAATCAAGGTTAGAACCTCTACAAACCCCTGGCTCAGTAAAGAAACCAAACGAACCCTCAAGTCCAGAGACACTGCCTGGCTTTACTATCAAAAAAACAAAGAAACACAAAGCCTAACTAAGTACCAAGAACTGCGCAACTGTGCAAAAAATGCATTAGGCTAGACTAAAAATCCTACTACACGACATTCCAAACTAAATACCAACACAACCCCCAAAAATTTTGGAAAATGTAAACCAGCTACTAAAATCCACCCAAAAGGCTACCCCAAACCAACCACCCTGACACTAAAGTTCCCATCGAAACACAATTCAACTCCCACTTTGTGAACTCAATTCTATCCTTAGTATCACAGGACAGTTCCTTCCTCACTACCCCCCAACACAAATAACACTAATACAAGCTTTACCCTCAAAACAGTTTCCACCACTTCAATCAAAAGCATGCTCTCCAAACTAAAAACCTCATCAACAGCAGCCGACCTACTCCCCAGCTATTTCTTGAAACTCACAGCAGATGCTATTGCTATCCCAGTCTCCACTCTCATAAACAGATCAATTGTTGAAAACTATGTGCCCAAACTCTGGAAAATATCCTATGTTACACCCATACATAAAGGCGGGACCTCCACTGAACGTAATAACTATAGACCCATTGCTTTACTCTCCCCTGGCCAAAATCCTAGAAAAATGCACCCATACCCAGATGCTAAACTATCTCCTAGACAGCAACATCCTGTCACCTACTCAGCATGGTTTCAGACCTGCCCATAGTACCACTACAGCCCTCCTCTGCTTCACAGACACAGTAAACTGTCTCAAAAATGAAGGCCTACAAGTGTCAACTCTTTTTTTTTTTATATATCCAAAGCATTTGGCACAGTCTCACACCAAATCCTGCTAAACAAACTAAACCAATATAATCTATCAAATTCCACTCTTACCTGGTTCCAAAGCTACTTAACTGACAGGTACCAAGCTGTGAAATGGGAAAATTCTCTCTCTCCTCAGCTGCCCATAACTATAGGAGTCCCACAGGGTTCTATCTTAGGACCACTACTATTCACAGTCTTCACAAATGACCTCCATACCTCCACACAGCATGCATCTATCATTCAGTATGCAGATGACACTAACTTAATCTGTGCTGCACAAAACATTCCCACCCTACTGCAAACAACTCAACTAGCATTTTGTGATGAAAACTTCCTTACCAAAGCCCAACTTATCCTCAATCCAAAGAAAACTCAGCTTATGATTATAACCAGTTCTAACAAAAACACTAACAGTCAATTCACTATCTACTCCACAAATGCTACTCCAGTTGCTCCAGTGGCACAGGCTACGCTATTGGGAATAACCATAGACTCCCACCTAAAATCTGATAGTCATCTCAACTTAACTATTAAAAAAGTACATGCCAAACTGGGGTCACTCTACCATATCAAACCATTTCTTACCAATAACACAAGATCAGCCATTGCTCGTGCCCAACTTCTATCCACCCTACTCTATGCATCTCCCATTCTGACTAATCTCAACAAAACTGAACTAAGCAAAATGGAAGCCTGCTATAAAAGAATTGCCCACTTTGCTGCAAATTGCTCATATACAACTCATCACTGTACTGCTTTGAGACAGCTCCACTGGCTTGAACTGCCCAACCTCCTAAGCTACAATCAGCTCTGCCTCTGTCATTCTATCTATTACCTCCCCAATAAGTGTCCTGCCCTCAAAAACCTAGTACAACATCACTCAGCCAAACGGCCTCTTAGATCATCAAGCAAACTACTACTAGAAGTCACCAACAGCTACAATAGCTTTGGAGATGCACTATATAGTAGTTCGGTGGCTAAAAAATGGAACTCTGTCCCTACTAGCATTCAAAACACATCATCCAAAGCCTCCTTTAAAGACCTCATCAGGCAACATCTCAAGCAAAGTTGGCAGTGCCATGATTGCTCCCTAGGCTAGTGAAAACGGATAACATATACATACTAAATCTAGAGCACTTGATAATAGTTTTCAGTCTTACTCACAAACACTGGCTAATCTACAATGTATGTACTGTACCTGTGTACTATGTATGTATTCTACCTATGTTCCAAATTTCAGCTGTACACCACAAATCTATTAATTACCTTTATTTTTAAAATTAATATTTTTTTGTTTGTTTCTCTCCACTGTAACTGTTTATGTGCCGCATACCACTGTAAAAACATGTCTCTTGTAATTTGTGTGTATACTGATCATGTCTAAATAACTAAATGTGTCTGCAATTTTTCTTTGTGGAGCTTTTCTCCCCGGGCCTCTGCTGAAAAAGGGCCTTTTCAGCTCAGTCAGACACCCCCGGTTAAAAAATGTAAAATAAATAAAATAAAATAAAATTTGATTTTCTGATATGCAGCAAATTCATCAGTACTGGATAAGAGGATGCCTTGTATGCCAGACACAGGTAATCTCTTAGCAGTCTGGAGGATATAGTAGAGTGACAGGGCTTTGAGTCATTCCATACAGGGCATGATGTTTAGGCCTTGTATTCTTTTAGCAAGGTATATTTGTGGGCATTTTAGTTGTTGCATGTGTCTGGATGGATATTATACTCAATGACTGGCCTAATGAGGGTTGAGTAAATGGGACAATGACATCCCTAGATCTATAAACTTTGCATTATAGAAAGACTTTCTTGCAACAGCAGAAGCTTGTTGGTGAAACAGTAGGCCATTGTCCATGTAAGTTCCCAAATCCTGAACAACTGGGTTAACTCCTAGGGGTGCATTATGATTGTGGGAGTTCCCTGGGGTGGATGACTTCCCAAAGGATACAATAATGCATTTTTTGGTATTTAGATTCCACCCATAATGTTGAGACCAGTTATTTATAACTGATAATATATGGTACTGGACCTTTCTGATGGTTATTTAGACATAAAGAAGCTCTAGTGCATCGCATTGCTTTACCAGCCTTGATGTGAGTCTCTTCTGGATGAAGATTGGGACACCACCTTTTTCCCCTCATAAACAGTGGCTAATCTAAACCTATTGAAAGAGTTAGCTTTGCACAACCGTAGTGCTCTCTGCTATTTTAAACAATGTCTCAGACCCTACAGAGATGTCAGTGTTCTCTAGGGTGAGAAGGGTTTTTAAGGAGTGGCATTTCTTGTTTAGGCTCCTAGCATTGGTCAGTAACATCTTTATGTTTTCCTTTGCTCATTTCATTATGTTGGTAGGTTAATCAGGTTCGCATTGCCTAAAAAGCCACTATGGGGGTGGAAAATGTCTTTGCGAATAATCAAAACTTTGGTAGGGACAGATGCAGGCCATCACTGGCAAAGTAGTGTGAACTTTCGATCATATCCTCCCAGCTGGCAAATTTTGACCCCCATTTTGAATGGCACCAAAAAATAAGCCAATTATTGAAGTCAAGTATTTTTTACTCATAACACGGCATCACCCTTGGAGAAGGTAGAATACTGCTCAGCGCAAGGCTTATAGCTGCCTTGTGCGCATAGTCTGACAGCTCTTTCATGTTTCTCTTCATATAGTCCAGGGAGATGCACTTCAAGTCATTGACACCAGCATGAACTATTACAGAGTCATGTTGGTACTTGTTTTTCAAGGACCTGAGTGCATGCGTAATCTGATGGATCTTGGCACCAGACAAGCAGCTAACTGTCACTCTTTCCCTGCTCAGCCTGGTAAGAGGCACATCTGTATGTCTTACAATGAAGTCAGCTATAATAAGAATGTTTGGTTTCATCAATGCCTGCACTGCGACTCCTTGTGCTATGTGAGAAGGTAGATTTATCTTGCTGAGTGTGCTTTATGCCTGTGTTGTGTTTTGGAGGTCTTTGAGGTTTAGCCAGTTAATTTTAGAACCTCAGCATATGATGGAGTATGTGTATTGTGATGGCCTTGGGGAGGGGTGGTGTGGTGTACTGCTGACATTTTGGTGTCTGAGTTTACTGTGCATGAGATTTTTGCCTCCAAGGACATTATATGTATACACATCTCTCACACTGTGTTTTGCTGTTTGAGTAACAGACATAGCCAGCTTAGGTACCAGTGACCCTGCAGCCACTGGGGGCCTCCTGTTCTTGATGGTCCCCTAACCACAGCAAGTTATATTATTTTGATATTTTGTTATGTTTGCGAAACCAACAAAAGCCAGGACAGTAGTCTTGTGTACTTAGTAAACTGTGTGGATAATAATAATTTCTAGGATGAAATATCTCAAGGACTGGGCACCACTTCTTCTCCTCTAAAATTCACATATACGTCTGGTTGTAGTAACAGCATTATCTCAAGTAGCAGGCTTTTTAAATTCATTAAATGTTTTAACACTGACATAGTGCCTTTGATTTAGTTAAATCTAGCTGACTGACATTCTCTCCACTAAAACTACCATCAAAGATGGCTTTTGGCATATGCAATACCTGTGACTGGGGGGGGGGGGGACAAACATCCTTGACTATGTGGGGGCCCTACTAAAGCTGCTGCTGCCGGTTACGGGATAATGAGAAAAAAAGTAATTCATTCTCAGATTATGTGCTGTACACTGGACAGGGTTGTGAGAAAAAGTATAAAAAAGTAATTTCTATGGTGTGGGGAGCCAAGAATGTATAGAGAACAGGGGATAGCACTTGAGGATGTGTGCAGGGGAGATGAAACAGTCAGTAGTGGGGTGGGTACCATGGAGCCCTTTGCCTAGGGTGCCATTTCACCTTAGGTCAGCTTTGTACATAGGGCTGATATAATGTGTCATCACTCAACTAAACGCCAGCCACTGTCAGAGTTCCTCTGTGAAATGGCCCACTGTTGTGTGATAAATAGGCCTGTCAAATTGTAAGATTCATAGATTCATAGATTAGTACTAAGCTAACTGCCCTTGTGGGCCATTTTTTAAGCCTAGCCAATTATCCCTTGTGAGACTCAAACCCTGCACCTTGTGTTTGTAAGGCAAACACCTTAACCATTAGGCCACCCTCCCAACCCAGTTCTTGCAAGTGCATACTACTGCTAAACTGCTGTGTAAACTAAAAGGCTGCTTAGAAGGCATGGCAGTGAAGAGTGCTACATGGACTGAAAGTGTCTGGGGCCTCCAACTTGACACTTGCTGGGGGGCCCCCAAAATACTAACACTAGCTCTGGTAATAAATGATCATCATCAGACAGCATGAGACAATTCTGAAACTGTCGCAAGATACCCATCTCAATTAGACTGGCTAGAGAAGTTGTGGGGAAATACTGGTCCATGATGCCAACAGGAATGACTTTGGGAAGGGGTAACTTTAACTGCTTGGCATTTGGTTTGGTTAGGAAAATGTTTGTGTGGACTTGCTACTGAGTATTTAAAGATAATTACAAAACAACCCTGGAAACCTTCTGCCACCAGCAAGAACCATTAAACTAATTACAGAAAAAAGTCAGTAATTCAATACTGAAATCAGTGCAAGCAGTATCAGTACACCCAACATTAAGCAATTTTAAAAGTTCTTTTAGCCTGGTGGGTAGTTTAAGGGGTGAGACATTGCAAAATGGGAGGGAATTACATAGTCAAAATAAAATCCTTTAGAATTTTTCTACCCTGTTATTAACAGCTTATATGTTAGTGTATTTTGAAACAATACAAAGCTACAAAGACTGAAATTACAATCCTATTGTATCTTAAATGAAAATCATTAATAAAAATGTTTAATACAAATACATTCATCTCTAAAATCTCAAAACTTAAAGAGAAGCCTTAATGCATTTATATGTGAATATACTTTAAATACTGTGAACTTAGCACCATCTGCTGGCAAATCCCCAAATGTTTATAAGGACAGGAGTTCTATCTAAAATTACAACTAAAAATATTACTAACAGCTAGTCCGTGGGTGTATAAAAAAATCAGTATGTGAATGTATTACCCCACAATTAAAGCTTAGCAGCTCTTAGTTTTAATAAGGGTAAAATAGAAATATACCCATTGAGCCCTGGCTGTTTGCCTGCATCCAAAATAACCTGCCAGTAGTTCTCTGTATTTGAGGCAGGTCTCCCAAGGCCCCCCCCCAATATCTAAGGGGATACTTTCAAGGACAAAGAAGCTAAAACTAGCCTGGCTACATGAAACTGTATGCTTAAAGAAGACGTTGGTATAATTCTTGTTTTTAATATCATATGTATGTTCATAAATCCATCTCTTTAATTTGCTCTCAGTTTTGCCTACATAAAATGAGGCACACTGGATACACGTCATAAAAAAAAAAAACTTCTCACTGTTACAGTTGTAATAATTATGACTACTAAGTGTTCTGCCTCAGCTTGTCAATATAAGACTCTCCTTATTGGCCACATATTGGCAATGTTGACATGCCCCACATTAATATGTCCCCTTGTCCCCTCTATTTGCCTCCAAAAAATTCTTCAAACTCTTACCTTTTTTTTGTAAATAAACTTAAGTGGGCATTTTTCTGAGAATGGCAAGTCAGTAAATCCCATAAATCTTTCCCATTCATTTTTCACAATTTTATTAAGACCTAAAATGTTCACATTAAATTCTGTGATAAAGGCTCTACTAGCATCATAGTTAACTGACCTCGCTATATTTTGCTGCAACCCACTGGCTCTATCATCCCCCAAGACAGGGCAAAATTTTTCTCTTCTACTTGCCACTACTTCACTTTTGATATTGTTAATAAGTTCGTCTGGATAACCCCTCTTCAAAAATAGCCGGTATAAAAATTCACATTCATCTGTAAAATCCATGTCACACAAAGTCATTCTTGAGGCATGGATAAATTGGCCCTTAACTATATTCTTTTTTTGAAACTGGGGATGCGCACTAGTGTAGTGCAAGTAAAAGTTGGAATACGTATTTTTCTGAAAGACCTTAGACTTCACACTACCATTCGCTGTCTTTTCTAGCGTGACATCTAGAAAATGTACGGAATCTCTGGAAATGGGATGTGTAAATTTTAAAAAATCGGTTGTAGTATCTAGGCATTTCAAAAAGTCATTTAACTTAGCCTCCATCTTAACCCAACAAATACATATATCATCCAAAAATCTGACATATTTGGTCCAACAATACCTATATTCAGATTGGAGAATATAAACTTTTTACCATCAAGCCAAGACAATGTTAGTGTAAGTGGGGGTGCAATTTGCCCCCATTGCAACCCCTTTAATTTGGTGAAAAAAATTCCCCACTGAAGTATAAAAAAATATTTTTGAGAACCATATCCATAAGCCCCAAGATGATATGTAAATCATTATTGGAAATCTGGACATCCTCCATCAAAAACAATTCCAACCATCCCAATCCCTTAGAATGGGGGATTACGGAGAAAAAGGTCCTTAATGTCAATAGTGACAAAAAGGACCTGTTGGTAATCTAATTCCAAGTCAATTTTCCATAAAAATTCCCAATAATCCTTTAGTATTTGTTTATAATTCTGCCCATGGGACTTGAGCTTAGTATCTTAAGTATTTAGCTAGAGGTGCATTTTTGGATCCCTCTGCAGAAATTATAGGCAACAGTGCAGGGTCTAGGTGGTCTTTATGTACTTTCTGGATTCCAAAAATATTAGGAATCCTGGGTCTATCATTACTTAAATACTGATAAATATCCTTGCTTATCAGCCCTTCCATTAGAAAATCATAAAGGGCCATATCAATCTTTTTGTAAGCAATGTTAATTTTGTTGCAAAACCACTGAACACACAAACAATTCCTTGCTATACCACAAAAAGGACTCCGCAGCAACCTTTAGAAGAATTTAATCCACTTAAGATGCAATTATTTTCACAGATACAAAATATACAAATGCTGGTCTTCTGATCTCTAGTGCCTCGGCGAATAGCCTTTACAGAGTAAAATATTCCTCACACTAACATTCACCTCTCATTATATAGTACTTGAAACCCCTCCTAAGTTAATTACAATCAATTATTCAATTAAACCAATTTAAAAAAATAAAATGTATAAAACACTATAAATTTGCTAAACTAAAGTTACTAAAGCAAACTTTTCCAAGAACAATCATAATTCAAACCATTTGGTTTAAGTGTATTAAATTTTAATATAAAATATAATTCTTTTTTCCTTAATATTTGTTTTATACATTTGTCATTTAAATATTTAGTATTTTCAATACTATCTAACACTGTAACCCTCAGGGCCTCTGTATTACCTCCATGATAATTATGAAAATGCACAGCCAGCGGGCTGGTTTCCTTATTTTTCGTGATGTCTCTGACATGCTCCTTAATTCTACAGGCTAAAGTTCTTTTAATCTCCCCCACGTAAAACTTTTTACATGGGCATTCAATTCCATAAACAACTGCTGTTGAATTGCAGTTGTATATTCCCCTTGTAGTAACTGGAATGCCATTAATTTTATCAAATTGTTGTACAATAAACTTACAGATAGTACATTTACCACATCTTTTAGTTCCCTGATGAATAGCTTGTGTGTACATTAATATATTGGCCATTTTGTACCGACTATGTACCAAAAAATCTTGTATATTTCTCCCCCTCTTATACGAAAAACTAATATTTTTTTCAGACAAATAATCCACTTCTTTTTTTAATAAATTCCAACTATGTATCACATGTTCCTTAATACAATCTGTTAATACAGAAAAAGTAGACACAAAGTACACAACATCTTTAGACTCTTGGGATATCTTCCATGTTCCCCCTTTATTTTGTTTACCATAATTTTTAACCTTCCTCAAACTTTCCTTGAGATTATATTCCTCATAACCTCTTACTTTAAATTTATTATAACTTTGTGTGTATTCCCTTTCTTTAGTAATAGGGTTACTACACAATCTATTCACCCTATTAAACTCTGTATAAGGAATTGCTTTAATAATATGTGCTGGATGATGACTACTACCATGCAATACAGAACCAGCCCCTTGAAATTTCCTATGAATTTGATATTCTAACTTTTGTTCCTTATATCCTATTAATGAAATGTCTAAATATTGCACTTTCTGCCCATTTTGCAGTCCATCAAACTTGACACCCATAGTATTTTCCTGTATTTCCATCAAAAACTTTTGCACTTCTTGTTGTCCACCTTGACAAATGAACAACAGATCGTCAATAAAACGATAATATCTATACACATATTTTTTGAAAAAAACATTAGTGTATATATATTTGCTCTCAAAATGCCCCATAAATACATTTGCATAACTAGGGGCAAAAGCCGCCCCCATCGCTGTGCCCTGCTTCTGCTTATACATAGATCCATTGAATTCAAACATATTGTTGTTTAAACATATGTCAAATAGTTCTAATATATATTTGACTACATCCTCATCACCCATAAAATACTTAATGGCTGCCTTTCCATCTTCATGCTTTATGTTGGTGTACAAGCTAACCACATCTATTACTATAAAATACATGTTATCTTGCCAGCATATGTCCTTTACTTTCGTTATTAAATCAAAAACATCTTTAATATATGATGGTAATTTACACACAACTGGCATCAAATACATATGCAAAAACTTGGAAATATTTTCTAAATAGCCATTTGTCGCTGAGACTATCGGACGTCCTGGTGGGGGAAAAATATTCTTATGTATTTTAGGTATGCAGTAAAAGCATGGCATTCTGGGGGCATTGATGTTAAACTTCTCTTTTATATCCTTGTAAGAAAAATACTCTAATCTATAGCCTTTGTCAATAACATGCTCATAGTTCTTTTGAGCTTCCTTATAATCATTAATATCTACTTTTTCATATATTTGTTCATTCTTCAAGTGTTCATAACACATATCCAAATATTGAGCCACATTTAATATAACTAATTTCCCTCCTTTATCGGAGGGTTTAAATATTATATTGTTGTCCCGGCTCAAAACATTTAAACATTCCCATTCTGTTTTAGAAAGATTGTACTTTACCCTTTTTCTGTTTCATTTGAATTTTTCAAATTCCATTTCCATATTATGAGTTAATGATTTATGAAAATATCTAATGTTATCATTACTTTGAGGTGGCATGAAAGTACTAACAATCTTGATTGTGCTAGTATCAAACTCATTATGTTCGCTTATATCCAATTCTGAATTACATGAAAAAAATTCCTCATCTATATTATTAACTAATACATCATTACTAACCCCACAATGACTTGTTACTGAAGAATCATTATTCGAATAATGAAATAAATCCATTAAATTATGGGGCATTTTGAGAGCAGATATATATACACTAATGTTTTTTTCAAAAAATATGTGTATAGATATTATCGTTTTATTGACGATCTGTTGTTCATTTGTCAAGGTGGACAACAAGAAGTGCAAAAGTTTTTGATGGAAATACAGGAAAATACTATGGGCGTCAAGTTTGATGGACTGCAAAATGGGCAGAAAGTGCAATATTTAGACATTTCATTAATAGGATATAAGGAACAAAAGTTAGAATATCAAATTCATAGGAAATTTCAAGGGGCTGGTTCTGTATTGCATGGTAGTAGTCATCATCCAGCACATATTATTAAAGCAATTCCTTATACAGAGTTTAATAGGGTGAATAGATTGTGTAGTAACCCTATTACTAAAGAAAGGGAATACACACAAAGTTATAATAAATTTAAAGTAAGAGGTTATGAGGAATATAATCTCAAGGAAAGTTTGAGGAAGGTTAAAAATTATGGTAAACAAAATAAAGGGGGAACATGGAAGATATCCCAAGAGTCTAAAGATGTTGTGTACTTTGTGTCTACTTTTTCTGTATTAACAGATTGTATTAAGGAACATGTGATACATAGTTGGAATTTATTAAAAAAAGAAGTGGATTATTTGTCTGAAAAAAATATTAGTTTTTCGTATAAGAGGGGAGAAATATACAAGATTTTTTGGTACATAGTCGGTACAAAATGGCCAATATATTAATGTACACACAAGCTATTCATCAGGGAACTAAAAGATGTGGTAAATGTACTATCTGTAAGTTTATTGTACAACAATTTGATAAAATTAATGGCATTCCAGTTACTACAAGGGGAATATACAACTGCAATTCAACAGCAGTTGTTTATGGAATTGAATGCCCATGTAAAAAGTTTTACATGGGGGAGACTAAAAGAACTTTAGCCTGTAGAATTAAGGAGCATGTCAGAGACATCACGAAAAATAAGGAAACCAGCCCGCTGGCTGTGCATTTTCATAATTATCATGGAGGTAATACAGAGGCCCTGAGGGTTACAGTGTTAGATAGTATTGAAAATACTAAATATTTAAATGACAAATGTATAAAACAAATATTAAGGAAAAAAGAATTATATTTTATATTAAAATTTAATGCACTTAAACCAAATGGTTTGAATTATGATTGTTCTTGGAAAAGTTTGCTTTAGTAACTTTAGTTTAGCAAATTTATAGTGTTTTATACATTTTATTTTTTTAAATTGGTTTAATTGAATAATTGATTGTAATTAACTTAGGAGGGGTTTCAAGTACTATATAATGAGAGGTGAATGTTAGTGTGAGGAATATTTTACTCTGTAAAGGCTATTCGCCGAGGCACTAGAGATCAGAAGACCAGCATTTGTATATTTTGTATCTGTGAAAATAATTGCATCTTAAGTGGATTAAATTCTTCTAAAGGTTGCTGCGGAGTCCTTTTTGTGGTATAGCAATGTTAATTTTGTTCTTCAATACCTTCCTATATGTATCAATATCCCCCAAAATGTTCAGCATTTTACCCTCATAAATTACTGAACTCATGACCACAGCACCTCTGCCTTTGTCAGGCTTCAGGATCTGTATACTTTTGTCAGCCCTTAATTGTTTTAATAGGGTCCATGCATCCTTTTTTAGGTTGAATGCCTTCCTATTAGAATCCTGGGTGATATACTTCCTAAACTCATTCTCAATTAATGCCTCAAAGTTTCTCAATTGGGGATGGGTGGGGGGATTGAAGACGCTTTTACACCTGGGTTCCTGTCTTTGATGTACAGATGTGTTCCCTTGCAGTATAATATCCAAATTCATTTTGCGTAAAAAAAGCTTAAAATCCATAATATACTTAAGAGACATCACCTTTAGTATGTGGAACAAATTGTAAACCTTTTGATAACAAACTAAAAAATTTGGGGGTAAGTTCATGATCGGAATAATTAAATATGTTAAAGTTACCAAGCAATGTTTGACTCCTTCAGTTGTAATATCATAATGTGAAGGGTCACCATTAACATTTACCACTTTACCACCCTTCAATATCTTGCACCCCCCCCTTCCCATACCCTACTTCTCTGTCGCACTGTACCCCTGAAAATACTGAGGGGCCTGCTGGTTCATGATCCTGTCTGACCTGCGAAGTGGGAGATACTCTAAAGGGTCATGGAAGGAATGTTCGATTTCGTTAGAACCCCTTCTATTTTGCTGTGGAAATACATTTTCCTTAACCAAATACCCTTCATTAATACCAGAACTACCAAAAGATCTTTTCGGGTCAGGGTAACATGTCTTATTTATTTATTTTATTTATTTTTCAGTTTGTTTGCCAGGATAGTCCAATTGGGCCTTGAAGAACCCATTCTCAATGGAGTCCTGGTGAGAAAAGCTCCAGAAATACAAGAATATATGGATACAAAATACAGTATACAATATCAATGCAATAAGTCAACAAGAATATAAGAAAAACATTACACAATTAAGAGGGGATTTAACATCAAACAAAGTGATGGGGTGTCATTGGATTGGCATTATGAGATCCTAGTTAGTGTGCTGAATTAACTTCAATACAGTTCTTATACAAATATCATGATTCCTACTGTTGTTGCTGCATGTTATTAGACTGTAAGAGGCTATTATAAATATGCTGGCTAGTGAAGAGTAGTTATGGGTGAGAACATTATGAAGGATGGGAGCAGGAGCATTCCCATTGTAAAGTTAGGTGTGAATGAAGTAGGGTTTTAAAGATAGAGAGTTTAGATGTGGTATGGATGAGAGGTGGAAGAAAATTCCAGTGGCGTGCAAGTTCATAGGTTCATACTAGGCTATCTGCCCTAGGGCATTTATAAGCCTAGCCAGAGTGTGTTTGGCTTTCGCCGCCCATTTTAAATTAATTTTGCTATGCCATTTTTCGAGGTTAGTATACTGTTCCTCTGTCTAACAGTGACACAGAAGTGATACCCGGGGTAAACCTACGATCCCCCATCCACTCATCAAGATTCCTCTTGAAGAGAGTGAATGAGGGACTCTGCCTAACATGGACTGGGATTTTATTCCAGAGTGAAGGGAGCCTCTGGGTTATGAATCTGTCCCTCCAGCATGTCCTATTTATTTCAGTGCTGAGGTTCAAGTCTCTCAAGCACGTAGCTCAATGGGATTTGGATTTTCTGAGGTGCAGCATGTCCATTAATTCCGGATTGGACATGGCTTTATAAGTCAGGCACAGATCGCCTCTGACCAGGCGGTATGCCACTGAGTAGAGCTGGAGTTTCTTTAACCAGGCAGCATATGACATCTGTTTGAGCCCTTTGATCCTCTTGGTGAGGTACTTTTGGGGTCTTTCCAGTTGCTGCAGGTGTGTGGCAAGGTACATCCCAAAAGGGGCATTGTACTCAATTATGGGCCTGATGAGGGATGAGTAAAGAGGCACTATGACCTCCCCTGATCTAGATGTGAATCCCTTCATGATTAGGTGGGCTATATAAAATGTTTTTCTAACCACTTTGGCCACGTGGTTGTCAAATGAGAGATTGCTATCAACTTGGGTCCCCAGGTCCCTAATTACTTCTTCCGTACTTAATGGATTACCACCTATGTGGTAATTTGTGGGCACTTTGTTTTTGCCAAAGGGGATGACTATACACCTTTTGGCGTTTAGCTTGAGGCCATGGCTCTGGCACCAGTTGTCTGTTTCTATGAGGCCCTTTTGGAGGATGCTTGTGTCTGCTGGAGAGTCAATTATGGTGCCCAGTTTGCAGTCATCTGCGAACTTGGTCAGCCACAGTCCTTCCGTGTTGGCCTGTACCTCCGAGAAATATATACCGAACAAGAGAGGTCCCAGGACTGAGCCTTGTGGGACGCCACTTGTAACTGGTATGGAGTCTGACATGGCTCCAGCAATTCTAACCATGTGGGTTCTGTCCTTGAGCCAGTTTGCAACCCATATAGTGACATAGGGGTTTATATTTAAGCTGGTAAGCTTATCTATAATGCCCGAGTGGGGTATTGTATCGAAGGCTTTTTACAAGGTCCAGGTAGGCTGTGTGGACCACCTTCCCCTCGTCAATGGCCTTGGTGACTGTTTCAAAGAAATTGACCAGGTTTAAGAGGCAGGATCTGCCCTTAACAAAGCCTAACTGGGTAGGATCCAGTGTCTGTAGGTCCCCAATATCTTTATTTATGAGGTCCATGATGATCCTTTCCATAGCTTTGCAGACCAAGCTAGTCAGGCTTATGGGGCGATAGTTTCCAGGATACATTGAGGCACCACCTTTGTGGAGAGGGACCACTGTTGCTGTACGCCACTCTTTGGGTACATATCCTGTGGTAAGGCTGAGATTGAACAGTAGTTTTAGGTTTGGGTTTAGCTCTTCTTGGAGTTCATGTAGGACGCAGCCCGGGACACCGTCTGGTCCCACTGATGCTGTGTTTTTTGCTTTGGAGAGGGCGGCTCTTACCTGAGCATCTGAGATGTCAGGGGGGCAGCACTCTGTTGGGATAGATATTTGCCCCTTTGGTGGGGAGGGGGGGGAGAAGTTTGCACTGAACCTGTCAGCTAGGATGTTGGCAATGTCTGTGGGTTCGGTGTATTTTTTGTCATTTTGGACTAATTCTGAGCATATCTGGGAATTCCTACCCAGGTTCCTAACATAACTAAAGAAAGCTTTGTGATTATCCTTAGTGTCCTGTGCAATTTTTCTCTCGAAGCTGGCCTTAGACGATTTTATGAGTGCCCGTAGTTTTTTGCTAACACTGATCAGAGATGCCTTCCCTTTTTGGGATTTTGCTCTATCATGTAGTAGCTTCCTCCTTCTATTGTATAGTTTGTTTATGGCTGGGGTCCACCAGACAGGACGTCTGCCTTTGGAGGATTGGGTCTTGGTTTTATTTGGGATTGCATGATCCATGCTTTCCTGAAGGTGTTCATAGAATGCGTTTATAAAGGATTCTGCGGTCTGGGCCGTATTTTCCACAGGCCCGGGGGCTTTGAAGGATTCCACCTCGGTTTTGACGAGTGTGAAATTTGCTTTAGAGAAGTTTTTCACTGTGGTTTTCTGGGCAGGGGGTGTGGTTGGGATGTGAATATCCAGTGAGATTAGTTTATGGTCTAATCTTACCAGTGAGGGATACACTTCTGGTCTGGAGCATAGAGTCCCCATGTTGGTGATGATCAGGTCCAGTATGTTTTCCCCTCTTGTGGGAGTGGTAACAAGTTGTTCCACAGCATTTGAGTTTATAAATTCTAGGAACCTTTGAGTTAGGGTGTTGGAGCTAGGGTAATGCTCCCAGTCTATGTTTGGGTAGTTGAAGTTGCCCAATATAATGGTGTTTGGAGAGACCTTCATATTTTCCAGTGTTCTCAGGAAGGCCGAGTGGGGTTCCTGGGTTTGGGAGGGTGGTCTGTAGCAGGCTATAAACTGGAAGGCAGTTTTACCCACTGTTAGTTGCACATGGATAGTCTGTGATGCTTCGTGCTGTGCCACCAACCTGGAGGTGTGGGTATCTTTGACGAATATTGATACTCCCCCTCCTTTTCAGGTTCAGTCCAAGTTTTGGGGCCGAAAGGCATGGTATGAGGTATAACCTGGTAGTGCTGGGGTGCTCTCGGGAGCCTTGAACCAGGTTTCTGTTACTGCACAGATATCGATGTTCTCCATGCTAAGGAGAATTTCAAGTGCATGCATCTTGAGGTTTAGACTTCTGGCGTTGAGTAGCATTACTCTTAGTTTCTTATCCCTTGTGATACCTATGGAGGTGGGTTTGTCTTTTGAGCCTTGCCTAAAAAAGGCACTATGGGGTAGCAAGAGCCTTGCCAATATCCAAAGCCCAGGGTGACAGGTGCAAGCCGTCCCTAGCGAAGCATCGTGGCTTGTCGAGCATGTCATCCCAGGCTGACAGGCATTGGATCCCCTTTGAATGACACCAATACTTAAGCCAATTGTTGAAATTAATCATCTTGTCTTCATATTGTGGCATCATTCTTGGTGAGGGTAAGATGCTACTCAAGGTCAGGGTCATACCGGCCTGGGCTACATGCTCAGAGAGCTCCTCTATGTCTCTTTTCATGTAGTCCAGGGAGGTACATCTCAGGTAATTCACACCAGCATGGACAATGACGGAGTCATATTTGTACTTGCCTTGGAGTGACCTGAATGCTTGTGTTATGTGGTGGATCCTAGCGCCCGACAGGCAGCTCACCGTGACCTTCTCCTTGTTCAGCCTGGTGAGCGGGACATCAGTGTGCCTGACGATAGAGTCACCTATTACAAGTGTATCAGGTGTGTTGTTTAGCCTTAAGGGCTGTGACAGTGAGAAAGATAGGAGGTGGTTACCTGGTGGATGGGATGGTTTATGCAGTTCTATTAGATTCTGGGAGTTAGATCTTAGACACCTATCAGGAAGATAGATTTTGAAGGTTGAGGCAAGAGAGGGGCAGAGACAGGGGTTAAAAATAAGTTTATGTGCTTGGATTATTTGGATATAGTTAAGATAATTAGGTAGTTCTACCCAGTTTAATTGATGTATGGAACTACAGTAATGGGTAATGGCTCTGTGGCCAGTTGCAAATTTTGAAATTTTATAGTAGAGGAGAGCATTGTTTTGAGGGAAGATTGCAGATTGATAAGTGTAGAGGCACCATATAGGAGGGAAGGGATGAGGTAGGTAGTAGCAAGAAGAAGCATGGAAGAGGGAGAGATATAGCGGATGTGATGATAAAGCATGCCTAATTTTTATGTGTTTTTTTTAATATTTATTTGTAGGTGGCTATCAAACTTGAGCTTATCATCAATGAGAATCCCAAGAAGTTTTGCTGTAGAAACTGTTTCGAGAGTTGTATTATTTTGGGTGGTTTTAGAGAATGTGTTTTTATCAAGGATGAAGTTTTTGGAAGAGGTAAATATCATTAGTTTAATCTTGTTTGAATTTAGTGCTAGATGATTATCTAGCATCCATTGTTCTGTGGAGTGGAAGGCTTCCTGGGTTAATAGTGCTAGTGAGGAGGTTGAGGTGGCGGAACAGATTATAGTGGAGTCGTCGGCATATTGCATGAGGTTGGTATTGGGGAAGGCACAATGGAAGTAATTTATGAAGATACTGAATAGTAGGGGACCTAGGATTGAGCCTAGAGGGACAACTGTGCGCGTATCTAGGAAGGGTGAAATAGCTTTCTTCCATTTGACGGCTTGCTGCCTATTGGATAGGTAACTGGTGAACCAATTAATAGAGGAGGGGGATAGGTTTAGTTTTGAAACTAGTTAAGAAAGTTCAGTTACAGATTTGCTGTTCTGAAATGTTTGGAAGTTTCTAGAAGGCCAGTGCTTGCTTGGGCTAAAGGGAAGTCTCTGTGTTCACCAGTGGGAGTGGTTAACACTGAACAGCCTGCCTGTCTCTGGAGAAGTGGTTACTACCTAGAAGCTGTAGTTTTATTGGCCATTTTGGGTCAATTCTAAACTCCTTGATCTCTCTCTCTTAAAACCCGGCTACCTCGTGGTTTTGGCGTCTTTTCAGGCTTGCTAGTTGTTGCTGAAGCACCTACCAAGGGTAGAAAACGCTGAGAGAAGAAAAGGAGCCACTTTTGTGATTTTAAGCATTTTCTTCTGATTTTTTGTTAAGTTTTACTGCTTTGCCGCCTATTTTTTGGCATTTTCCGGCTTGCTAAAGTTTATATCTGTAACAGTAACAGTACTTGGAACACATCTAGAGCCTGTTTACTGCATTTCCTGTGTTGCACTTAATTTAAAATTGTTTTTTTTTCTCTAAAAACTGCATTTTACCTGATTTTGACCTTGCACTCAAGTGTGGGGTCATTTATTGCACTGTTGTGATTACTTTGCTGCTTGTGTATCTCTGCTACCTTTAAACTACAACAAAAAGAAAAAAATAATCTTGCTTTTTTCCCACTTTCTGAAAGTTAAGAAAGTTCAGTTACAGATTTGCTGTTCTGAACTGTTTGGAAGTTTCTAGAAGGCCAGTGCTTGCTTGGACTAAAGGGAAGTCTCTGTGTTCACCAGTGGGAGTGGTTAACACTGAACAGCCTGCCTGTCCCTGGAGGAGTGGTTACTACCTAGAAGCTGTAGTTTTATTGGCCATTTTGGGTTAATTCTAAACTCCTTGATCTCTCTCTCTTAAAACCCTACAACTCTCTTTTTGCGCGGTTTTGCGCACTGAGCAGCGTCGGGCAGTGCCGCCTAAACAGGTTTAAACTATTCCAGGCTCCACAAAGTCTGCTCTTCACTTTTTCCCTTAGAACTGTTCAAACTCTCAAAGTAATCACTCTATTCTCTTTCTAAAGCCCTGCACTTGCTCAGCTCTTATAAGGAAACACTAACTAACTAAAGCACTACACCCTCCTTGACTTCTCATAAGTATTAGGCTCTCGATTGGTCCTTCCTAATCAAGTGAAAAATCAGTTCCCTTCCCTAATCTGATCAGTAAAAAAACAGTTCCCTATACTAATCTGGTATGTCCAAGGGTCAGTTTCAAGGTTACTCTCCAGTCCAGCTGGTGAATCTGGGAATTTTGAGGCAATGTTACAATTGCCTTATGTACACAGACAACCCTCTCCTCCTTCCAACAAACTCTAATACATGTGAGAGATGCAGTTACACAGCCAAACTGGAGGCAGAGCTCTCAACCCAAGACTGGCACAGTCAGTCAGGAGGAAAAGGTAACTACCCACACCACAAATCCAGTCTCACACAGACCTATTGCATCTGCATACCCAACACATAAACATACAAAACATACTCGGAGGCTCTAAATAAAAATCTGCCTAAACAGCAAAGACCTCCTAAGCAGATATCCAAGCAACAGCCACCCCTCAACAATACCCACGAATCACATATCTCACAAAATCAGTGTGCCTCACAGTCACAGCCCTTAAGGCCAAACAACACACCAAATACACTTGTTATAGGGGACTCTATTGTCCGGCACACTGACGTCCCGCTCACCAGACTGAACAAGGAGAAGGTCACTGTAAGCTGCCTATTGGGTGCCAGGATCCGCCACATAATGCAAGCACTCAGGTCACTCCAAAGCAAGTACAAGTATGACTCCGTCATTGTCCATGCTGGTGTGAATGACCTGAGACGTACCTCCCTGGACTACATGAAAAGAGACATAGAGGAGCCCTCTGACCATGTAGCCCAGGCTGGTGT
This sequence comes from Protopterus annectens, assembly GCF_019279795.1. Classification (NCBI taxonomy): domain Eukaryota; kingdom Metazoa; phylum Chordata; order Ceratodontiformes; family Protopteridae; genus Protopterus; species Protopterus annectens. The sequence goes on along the minus strand of NC_056743.1, from coordinate 379,271,715 downwards.
GACCCTGACCTTGAGTAGCATCTTGCCCTCACCAAGAATGATGCCACAGTATAAAGACAAAATGATTAGTTTCAACAATTGGCTAAAGTATTGGTGTCATTCAAAAGGGATCCAGTGTCTGTCTGCCTGGGATGACATGCTCAACAAGCCACGTTGCTTCGCTAGGGATGGCTTGCACCTGTCACCCTTAGGCTTTCGTATACTGGCCAAGGCTCTTGCCACCCCTATAGTGCCTTTTTAGGCAAGGCTCAAAGGACAAACCCACCTCCATAGACAACCCAAGGATAAAAAAACTAAAGGTAATGCTACTCAATGCCAGAAGTCTAAACCTCAAGATGCATGCACTCGAGGCTCTCCTCAGTATGGAGAAAATCGATGTCTGTGCAGTAACAGAAACCTTGTTCAAGGCTCCTGAGAGCACCCCAGCACTACCAGGTTATAACTCATACCATGCGTTTCGGCCCCAAAACTCGGACTGAAGCACAAAAGGAGGGGGAGTATTTATATTCATCAAAAATACCTACACCTCCAGGTTAGTGGCACTGTACGAAGCATCGGAAACCATCCATGTGCAACTAACAGCGGGCAAAACTGCCTTTCAGTTTGTAGCCTGCTACAGAACACCCTCCCTATTACAGGAACCCCACTTGGCATTTCTGAGAACACTGGAGAATATGAAAGTCTCTCGAAACACTATGTTACTGGGTGACTTCAACTACCCAAGCATTGACTGGGAAAACTACTCAAGCCCAAACACCCTCGCCCAACGGATCCTTGAATTTATACACTCTAATGCAATGGAACAACTGGTCACCACTCCCACAAGAGGGAACAACATATTGGACCTGGTCGTCACCAACATGGGGACTCTATGTTCCACACCAGAGGTAAACCCCTCATTGGTAAGATCAGACCATAAACAAATTTCCCTGGACATCCATATCCCATCCCCACCCCCAGCCAAGGAAATCACTGTAAAGAATTTCTCAAAAGCCAACTTTGCACTTCTCAAGACTGAGGTGGAATCCTTCAAAGCCCCTGGGCCAGAGGATAATACAGCCCAATCCGCAGAATCCTTTACAAATGCATTCTATGAACACCTGCAGGAATGCATGGATCGTGCTATCCCAAATAAAACCAAGACTCACTCCTCCAAAAACAGGAGACCGGTCTGGTGGACCCCTCCATAAATAAGCTATACAACAGAAGGAGGAAGCTACTACATGACAGAGCAAAATCCCAAAAAGGGAAGGCATCTCTGATCAGTATTAGCAAGAAACTTCGATCCCTCATAAAAATCATCAAAGGCCAGCTTCGAAAGAAAAATTGCCCTAGACACTAAAGATAATCACAAGGCCTTCTTTAGTTATGTCAGGAACATGGGCGGAAACTCCCAGATATACTCTGAATTGTTGCATAACGGTACAAAATATACCGAACCTACAGCCATAGCCAACATCCTGGCAGACAGATTCAGCGCAAACTCCCCCCCTTCCCCCCCAAAGGAGCAAATGCCTATCCCGACTGAATGTAACCTCCCTGACATCACAGATGCACAGGTGAAAGCTGCCCTCTCCAAAGCAAAAAACACAGCATCTATGGGACCGGACGGTGTCCCAGGCTGTGTCTTACACGAGCTCCAAGAAGAACTGAACCCTCACATTAAGTCACTGTTCAAACTTAGCCTTACTACAGGATATGTACCCAAAGAATGGCATAGAGCTACAGTGGTCCCACTCCACAAAGGTGGTGCCATAACGGTCCCTGGAAGCTATCGCCCCATAAGCCTGACTAGTCTGGTCTGTAAAGCTATGGAGCATATTATCATGGAACTCATAAACAAAGACATTGGGAGCCTCCAGACACTGGACCCTACCCAATTCGGCTTTGTTAAGGGCAGATCTTGCCTCTTAAACCTAGTTGATTTCTTTGAAACTGTTACCAAAGCCATAGATGAGGGCAAGGTAGTCCACACAGCCTACCTGGACCTCGCAAAAGCCTTTGACACAATACCCCACTCGGGCATCATAAATAAGCTTACCAGCTTAAATATCAACCCCTATATCACAAGATGGGTTGCAAACTGGCTCAGAGATAGAACCCACATGGTCAGAATCGCAGGTGCCATGTCCGAATCCAAACCAGTTACAAGTGGTGTCCCACAGGGCTCAGTCCTGGGACCTCTCTTGATCGGTATATACTTCTCTGAGGTTCAGGCTAACACGGGGGGATTATGGCTGACAAAGTTCGCAGATGACTGCAAACTGGGGATCATAATCGAATCTCCAGCTGACACAAGCATCCTCCAAAAGGGTCTCACAGAGATGGATGCTTGGTGCCAGAGCCACGGCCTCAAGCTAAATGCTAAAAAGTGCATAGTCATCCCCTTTGGGAAAAACAAGGTGCCCACAAATTACCACATAGGTGGTAATCCATTAAGTATGGAAGAAGTAATTAGAGACTTGGGGACAAACGTAGATAGTAATCTCTCCTTTGATAATCACGTTGCCAAAGTGGTTAGAAAGACCTTCTATATAGCCCACCTTATGAAGAAAGGGTTCGCATCTAGATCAAGAGAGGTCATTGTGCCCCTCTACTCGTCACTCATCAGGCCCATAATTGAATACAATGCTCCTTTTGGGATGCACCTTACCCGACACCTGCAGCAACTGGAGAGACCCCAAAAGTACCTCACCAAGAGGATCATGGGTTACAAACATATGTCCTATGCAGCTCGACTAAAGAAACTCCAGCTCTACTCAGTTGCTTACCGCCTACTCAGAGGCGATCTATGCCTGACGTACAAAGCCATGTCAAACCCAGAATTAATGGACATGCTCCACCTCAAAAAATCCAAGTCCCTTAGAGCTACACGCTCCAGGGACCTAAACCTCAGCACAAAAATAAATAGGACATGCTGGAGGGACAGATTCATTTCCCAGAGGCTCCCCTCACTCTGGAATAGAATCCCAATTCATGTTAGACATAGCCCCTCACTGACCCTCTTCAAGCGAAATCTGGACGCGTGGATGGGAAATCGCAAATTCACCCCTGGGATCTCTTCTGTGTCCCTGCTAGACAGAGGCACAGTACACTAATCTTAAAAGGGTACCTTCTGTGACCTACTTTACAGAGGCACAGTAGGTTAATCTAATAGGGAGGCGGAAGCCAATGCACTCTGGCTAGGCTTATAAATGCCATAGGGCAGATAACCTAGTATCTACCTATGAAAGTTTGATAATAAGAAGACTGTGAGACAGATCTGTTACTGCAGAGGAGGGTTACGGGCACCTAAGGGGGTAGTGATGGACTGGAGAGAGCAGGTTGAGTGGGGTCTGCGGTAGGCTGGTAGCATGCACACATAGAAGTACAATATTGCTATTGAGTATACAGCCACTTTTCAAAAAGGTACATACATTTTGGTTTCTTTTGTCAGTTATTTAGCAGTTTCAGCTTAGGGGACCAGTATAGCACTGGGAAGGCTAAGCTTTAGATAGTTCTCAACAGGCAGGAATCCAGGGTACCTCAAGGCAGGAGACACTGTGGGTGGTTTATACATGGCAGGACAACATTTTGGTTTCTTTTGTCAGTTATTTAGCAGCTTCAGCTCAGGGGACCAGTATAGCACTGGGAAGGCTAAGCTTTATATAGTTCTCAACAGGCAGGAATCCAGGGTACCTCAAGGCAGGAGACACCGGGAGTGGTTTACACGTGACAGGACAAATTTTTGTATTAGTTTTATATTCGTATAGGTCCCTTTCCATTTTTTATCTTCCTTTTAATATTAATGCCACACTTCTCATCCACTATATCAAAGATCTCATAATATTTCTTTTTCTCAGTATCCACCATGAACATTAAGTCATTGGTAATATTGTGATCTTGCAATAGCTACCCTAGCTGGGGGGGGGGGGGGGTGAGGAAAGGTTTGGCTCTGTACAGGGAGCCAAGTTTTTTGTTGACGGACTTAATAGTGTGATTGATATGTTTATCAAATTTAAGGCTGTTGTCTATTATTACGCCTAGAAGCTTTGTATGGTCATCAGGGGAGATAATGGCATCATTGCTAGATTTGATGTTGAAGGAAAGAGAAATTCTATGGTTAGGGGAGAAAAATAGTAGCTTGTTTTTGTTAGGATTTAGAAGCAGGTGGCGATTAGCAAGCCATGTTTCTACCGTGCTGAAAGTGGTCTGGGTGAGGATTAGAAGTTGTGTAGAGAGAAGGCGAAGCATATCAGCATTGAGTCATCTACATATTGGATGCAGGTGGCTCCTGGGATGATGGTGTGCAGATCACTGATAAAGATAGAGAAAAGAAGGGGACCTAGTATGGACTCTTGTGGGACACCTAGGGTTAGAGGAAGTTGGGATGACAGCTTGCTCTGTCATAAGATAGCCTGCTGTCTACCTTTTAGGAAGGAATGAAACCATTGTATTGTGTGCTGGTCTAAACCGATCGTTTGTAGGGTATTGAGCAGTAGCTGATGGTTGACCATATTGAAAGCTTTTGAGAGATCTAGGAAGAGTGCTGAAGATAGTTTGTTGTTGTTACGATGAAGATTGATGACATTAGAGAAAGATAGAAGAGCCATTATGGTACTGTGGAATGGCCTGAAGCCATGCTGAGAGTCGACAAGCTTTCCGTTTTGAATAAGAAAGTGCATGATTTGAATGTGTATGCATCTTTCCATGATTTTAGCTAGTGGTGAAAGAATGGCTATAGGTCTAAAGTTAGATAATTCTGTGGAACTTCCTCCTTTATGGACAGGTATAACATGTGATACTTTCCATATTGCTGGGATGGATCTGTTGATCAGAATAGAAATGGGAAGTGCTATGGCATCAGCTGCTTTTTGAAGATATTCAGCTGGGAGGTGGTCGGCAGTTAGTGTAGTAGGTTTTAGCTTTTTGACTAAGGTCTGGATCAGGTTGGTAGGTACAGTTTGAAAGGTAAAGGTGGGTTGGGTGCTGGGTGGATTAGGGCTAGATGTGCCAGAGCTGGTGTTTGTGTCTGATGGAGTGAGATGGGTAGCTAGAGACTGGATAGTTTCAGTAAAGAAGGAGTTGAAGCTGTTTGCAATTTCTACAGGGGATTTATCAAGGGCTGCTGATGGGGTTGGAGTGGTGGAACAGCCTGGGTGGAGAAGATTGTTTATACTAGCCCAGTACTTTTGAGGTTTAACTGATATTTTTGTTGTAGGAGGGTGTAGTGATTTTTTTTGTCTAGAATGTCAGATTTTTTTGGTCTGGTTGCTTAGCTGCCGGTATCTTACTTGGTCCATAAGGGCTTTGGTAACATGTCACCTGGCCCAGGCGTTGTTTCTTAGTTTAATTTTGTTTTTTGTTTCTTTAGATAGCTATGGTGTAACCGTGGCTTTTCACAGATGGTACAGGTAGGAGCATGGTGGTTAAGGATAGCCAGAAACCTGGTATTGAAGTCATTTCAAGACATTCCAATTACATGCTTTGAGTTCATTTTGGAAGTTGTCAAGGTTAAAGTTCCTGATGTTTCTTATAGTTTTGTAGATGGGCTGGTTGGGAATGTCGACTTTGAGCCTAATAATATAGGTAAGGCAGTGATCACTTAGATCATCGGGTAATGTACCTGACTTGTACTTTTGGGGGTGGCTGTTAAGTATCCAATCAAGGATACTATCTTTGACTATTTTTGCTAAATCTGGTGGGGGTGGCAATGATCTGAGTAAACCCATGGAGGTTTAAATGGATGGAGGGAGATTCAGAGGAACAGGTGTTCCAGTCAATGTTGCCTTCTTTTCGTCTGGTTCAACCTTTGGGTTGTCAGATCTAACTGGGTCTAACCTTGGTGCTTTTTATGAATTTTCAAATCCAGGGCTCTGACTACTCACCTATCCATAATTCCCTCCACTCCACCTTAGTACCGTAGATGGAGTTTGTCAGATACATCATTTAATAAAACTGTCCACAATCATAATAGCAGAATATCAGACAACGGATGTCCAAACCTCCTGAGATTTAATTATCCAAAGGTAGTTGAAAACAGTAAGTCGGAACTTCGACTTGTAACCTGAGCCAGCACTCGGAAGCCAAAATAAAACCAAAGTGCGTGTTTTAATGTCCAAAAATAGTTAAAAACAACTGGTTGCAATTCCAGCTTGTAAAAGAAACAAAACCAAATACATGTAAAGCGCTTTTCGTTCGGGTTATACCCGAACTTCTTCAGACACCTATGCATATCAAGATTTGGTTTAAATAGTTCTTCCTTTGACTACAATCAAATCAGAAAGACGCTCGTGTCAACCTATTTCGTAGCACCCAAATTTTAAAGGGAAAGGTGCTGCAAATTCAGCTTGTTATGTATTACATATTTATTTCTATAAGTGGCTAGTACCTGCGTTCTTATTCAGTAGTACAAAACCATTTAGTTACTCAACGGATATTGCTTAACACTTTTCAATCTAAGTACAAATTTCATTCCAATACTCAACCCTCGCATCAGCTAAGTCATGTCGTATACAAATGGTTAACCTATAAAAACTATGGCAACTCAAACCACCTACCTAAAAATTATTTCAATAAGAAGTTTTAAGTAATGACAACCGCTTAAAAACAGGTTCTACCTCTAAGTACCCCACTTATTAACTTTATTTCCTCATTAAAATAAAATAAACATAAAAATGAAAGTAAAAATGAGTCGAAAAAAGGACAAAGAATAAGAAGTGGTACCTTTCAAGTACTAAGTGTCCCCTAAGTTCCATATGTTACCTGTATAAGCTTCTTAGTTTCAAAATACATGCAATACTACAAGATTCATTTAACCCAGGTTCTGTGCATGCATTTAATCCTCTCTCTGTTACTTCTCTGCTGCTCCTTCTGCCTCTGACTTTTTAGTCTGCAAAGTCATTTTTTTGGCATTCTGACCTCCCTTAGTCCCTCCACAGACCTTGTTGTCTATCTCCCTGCTAACAGTAGTGTTTCTTACTCCTGTAACCTGCCCATCCTTTACCTGCTACACTTTCACCTCTTTCTTCTTTCCTCCTACTGTATCAAATACTGTCCTAATCCTCTTCAACTCTTTTCATCCCACTGGTGCTTATTTGACTTCTTTCTCAGCCCTTCCTTTTACACTTTTTGCTCCTGCCATACCTACCTGCTTTTCTGATAGTCTCCTTTCTAGCCCACCGTTGGTTGTTTCTACCCGCTCCGTTCGCCCTGCGGGCTCACTCAGCTCCTCTCCCTACCCCCAATTCCCACCCACCCCCAGGGGTCCTAACCTTATAGCTCTCTGGACACACACCCCCATCCTAACCCTCCAATCTTGCTCCTTCCAATCCTACTCCTCCCACTCCCACTCTCACCCCCTACTCCTCCTTACACTCCAACTGACTTCCATACTCTTCTCTCTTATCTTACTTACACTTACCCCTCCTATTATAAATACCCCTTACTTAACTCCTCTTCTCTGCTTCCTCCTCTCCCCTCCTAGTTCTATTGGTAACTCTTCAGTAGTATATCCCTCTCTACTCTCTCCACTTATACATTCTCACACCCTCCTCTTTTATTCCTACTCCTCTCATGATGACTTCCTACCTAACTACCCACCTTTTATTCTCACTCCTACCCTATGCTCAGTTTACCTACTGTCCTTCTATGAAAAAACACTTTATGTCCAACACTTCCATCCTAACAAACACACTTTAACATTTCTCTGTCCACCAATCACATACCCATATATTCCTTCTACCCCTAATTATCACTTACCTAAATTCCACAGACTCTCACACCTCAACTATGTCGTACTATCTGAGAACAAAACTAAAATATAATCCCTTCTTAACATTAACCTCATACACAAACCTACTAATCCTTCTCTTCTTGATGGAGACATCCACCCTAACCCTGGTCCTACTTTCCTTTCTCCACTAGTGTCTGTACCTAAACTTAATAACACCTTCTTAATAGGTCATCTTAATATCCAAAGCTTAAACAACAAAGTACCATACCTACATGCCCTCCTTCATATACACTCATTTGATATTCTCTGCCTCTCAGAGACCTGTCTAAAACCTACCACTAAAGACACTGAAATTATTCCACAAGGCTACAATATAGTAAGACTCGACCGTCCCAACCGCAAAGGTGGTGGTGTTGCAATTCTCTTTAAAAATCAGCTGAATATTACTACCCTTCCAGTCTCTCCAACTCAAGATAACAAGATAGAAGCCATTATTGCTAAACTTCAATTAAATTCCAAAAAATCCCTTTATATCATCTGTGTATACCTGCCACCTGGTAACAATATACCTATCCTAGAAAATTATCTTAGTTGGGTATCTGCCACTTATCCTCAAGAAACCATTTTATTAGGCGACCTTAACATAGACTGGAATAGCATTGATGCTGAAAACCCCTCATCTCATATCAACCTACATAGTTTTACCCAAACTATTACTTCAACTACCAGGCTCAATAAACATAGCAATAGATTAAGCATTCTAGACTGGATACTTATAAACAGAGTTGAACATAACTACAAAACAGGAACCTTGCCTGATGATGTTAGTGATCACTCTTTAACTTTCATAACAAGAGAAAAGGCTGATTGTGTTATTCCCCACACCATAAGAAAATTACGTACCATCAAACATTTTAATCCAGACCTGTTTCAGACTGAACTTGGTGCATGTAACTGGAACCCCTTAAAAACTCTTCCTCTTGAAAATGCAGTACTCTGTTTTAACATAACTTTTCTATCCATTCTTGATAAACATGCTCCCGAACACATTATTAGAATGAAATCTAATTCAGCCCCTTGGCTCTCCCCTGAAACAAAAAAAACTTATTCTTACTAGAAATAAAGTCTGGGCCTCATGGCGATCCCACAGAAATAACCCTGATTTTTTACACTTCCGTCAGCTGAGAAATTTAACTAAAAAGGCAGTAATATCTGACAAAAAGAAATACTACCTCAAACTACAACAGAATCATCTTAATAACTTTAAACTCTTCTGGTCCTCGGTCAATAAACATCTCTCCCCTGGAACCTCTAAAACACCTTCCCCAATTAATGCTGACCCTGATACCCCTCAACAAACTGCAGATGCTTTTAACTCTTTCTTCACTGAAACTATACAAGCCTTAGCAAAACAACTTAATGCCGACAACTTCTGCCTACCAAGTAAGCTAACTAACCCTTCCTTTAAATTCTCTTTACAACCTATCTCTACATCTTACATTTACAGACTCCTTCTTAAACTAAAACCTTGCACCCCCTCTGCTGACAAGCTCCCTTCACTATTTCTTCAAAAGGCTGCCAAGGTCATCTCATACCCTATATCTATTCTCATCAATAGGACCATCAAAGAAGAAATCATCCCTGATATCTGGAAGGCCTCTCATATCATCCCACTTCATAAAGGTGGAAACTCCACTGACTATTCTAACTATAGACCTATTGCTCTCCTCTCACCCTTGGCTAAAATTATGGAGAAATGTATCCATCATCAACTTTTACAATATCTCTCTCTTCATAGCATTATAGCAAACTGTCAACATGGCTTTAGACCACATCACAGTACTACTACTGCCTTGCTTTCCTTTGTAGACACTATTAATCAGAACCGTAACAACAACTTACTCTCTTCTGCCATTTTCATTGACCTCTCTAAAGCATTCGATATGGTCAACCACAGTTTATTAAGTAAGACTCTTGAATCTCTCTCTTTTGATTCCCCAACCATTAAATGGTTTAATTCCTATCTCACAAATAGAAAACAGGCAGTTCTCTGGGATAACCACATTTCTTCTTTTCTGCCTGTTTCTATCGGAGTTCCACAAGGCTCTATCCTTGGCCCACTTCTTTTTTCCCTCTTCATTAATGATCTTCAAACAATAATCCCTCAAGCAACATGCATTCAATATGCCGATGATTCTACACTCATCTGCTCAGCATCTTCTACTCCTGAACTTATCTCTCTTACGCAAAATGTCTTTAATACCGTAGAAACATGGTTCTCCAGTCGACTCCTCTTACTAAATGCTAAAAAAACTAAACTTCTTCTCTTTACCCCCACTTCCAGGACTTCCCCCTTAAACTTCACTATCTCCTCCAACAGTGCCACTGTCATCTCACCTGACTCTACAACTAAACTGTTAGGTATTACCATCGATAATTATCTCTTTCGACCAACATATTAACAACTCCATAAAACTAGTCAACAGAAAAATAGGATCCTTGTATCGAATTAGACCATTTCTTACACCAACTACTAGAACAAGGATTGCTCACTCCCATCTTATTTCTACTCTTCTTTATGCTTCACCCATCTTTACCAACCTCAAGAAAAACAACCTTACCAAATTGGCTACCTGCTATAATAACATTGCCCGCTTTGCTACTAGTAACCCCTACAGAACCCATCATTGTCTTAACCTGAAACAACTTGGATGGCTAGAAATTCAAAACTTTCTTGCTTTCCATCAACTCATTTTGGCCCATAAAATAATGTACCATCCAAACAACACTCCTATACTCTCCCAACTCATAATCCCCTATAACAACCTAAACTGTCTCCACTCTTCTAGTAAACTCTTGACTAGGTCTGTAAAATCTAATAACACTGCTGGTGACTCCCTATTCACCAATTCTGTAGGTTTAAAATGGAATATGTTACCTACAAACATAACAATGATTTCCTCTTTACCTCTCTTCAAACAAAATATTAAACTACACTTCCAGAATCACTGGCTTTGTTCATGTTGTAAACCCGATTAATTTTCTATTACTACTACTTACCTAAAACTATCTCTCTCACTTCTTGTTTCACTCTTTTTTCCACCTAGCTCTCTCTTCTCCCCTCTCACCTTCGCCTTGCTTCCTTACCTGTTAATTATCTTAACGTGCTCTCTTCTCATCTAACCCATCCTACTCCTTACCTAATTCTTATTACTCTACTTTTATTTCCTCTTATTTTTGTATCCTTATCTATAAGAATTTTTATCCTGTATAATGTTGTTTGAATTTCTCTGTGTGTGGTAGTAACTCTTTCTTGTAGTACTAATTTATTTGAAGTGTTTTTAGAATTTTGCTGTTTTTAACTATTACTAACCTATGTACTAATTGTTTTCTTGCTATGTATGTTGATTTTTTACATATGTATTAATTTGTACTTCTGCGGAGCTTTTCTCCTCGGGCCTCTACTGAAAATGGAAATATCTCCAGCTAGACTAGCCCGGTCAACAAATGTAAAATAAAATAAATAAAATAAAATATATATTTTTGGCATTTATGATGCAGAAATATTTGTATTTTAATCTCTTGTTTTTTTTTTAATCTATTGGTGTTTAGCAATATTTATTATGTAGTGGTTCTAAGGCATTCAAGCATCTATGAGCAGAAAAATATCTTGATTTTTATTAATTATTCTTCAATGGTTTTAATTGGTGGCTCCTAATTAAATATGATATTAATATAAGGGGTTCTGGAGTAGTGGAAAATGTGGTGATATGTCGAGCACTAATGTGGATTTTATGTGATTTGCTACGTACTGGATTAATAAATTAACTTTTACTTCTTTGCGGAATGTTGGTCATCCTTCCTGGGTGCCCGTTCATACTGTTTTTTGAATTTATTCATTTTTTGGGCTGCTTTCTCCTTGTATTTTGCCATCTCATGCAAGGTCTACATGGTCACCAGGAGGTCTCAATGACAACATATTGGAAGGGGGAAAGAGGGAGGGATGTTGAAATGTTCGGAAAAAAAGGCAATATGGATATATTAGTCCCATATCAGTGTGGTTCGTATCCTTGTGGGCATTGCTTATTCTGCAAACACATGCTTAAGACTAAACAATTTACAAGCAAAAACACGAGTCTATTTTTTTATATACTTTTTTTGCTAATTGCGGGTCATCTGAGTGGTTTATTTGGTCAGTTGAACGTGCTCTGCCTTTTATGTGGGGCAGACATCAAGATCTTTGTGCTGTTGCATGTCTGAACACCTAAGTGACATACGTAACCAAAGAATCACAAATCCCTTATACAGACATTCTCAAGTACACAACAGCAAGGTTTACTTTTGCAGTAATTGACAAAGTCATGGGTAATAGATCCTTTAAAACAGGATGGCACTCTATTTTGAATCAAAAAGAAAGGAAATGGATTATTAAATTAGGGGGGTTATTCTCACCAGGTCTGAATGACAAAATGTGATGTATTTATGTATTTATTCATTTCTCTTTTTGCTTTTAAAAAAGCTTTTTGCACTAATTATGGGTGGAAGTGATGTCATAGGAAATGATGGGACACTGAGTGTATTTAAATCAATGAATATGTATATGGATATCACTGATGAAGGCTACTTGCCAAAACCAGTCTGAAATGTGATATTATTAAAAGACTATTTTGGTCCTTGTGGTGCTGGCTTCTTTATTGTGTAAATACGGATATATCGTTATGATAAATACTTAACTTTTGTATCCAATGCTATTTTCCTCTGATTCAACTTTTGGGACAGATTCCTAGGCTGACAATCACCTGGGTGCCATCAAGGAAGGACGTTCCTGAGTATGATCGAGCCAAAGGATGAACATACTCTAGATTGGACACCCAGTTTACAATGAGACACAAAGGTGTGGACTGTTCCTGACGCACAAATATCATCAGATGGAATTCTATTCATAAAGGCTGTATAGTTAGCTACCACCCTTGTAGAATGAGCTCTGGGTTTTGTACATAAAGATACATCTCTTTTAGCATAACCAAAATAAATATACTCTGATAACTATCTTGATAGGGTATCTGTAGGGATTCCCTTACCCAGTTTTGCCCTGGAGAGAGCTACAAATAGTTGGTCCAACCTTCTGAAGTCCTGTGTTCTATGTAGACAGAATTTAATTTGATGATGAACATCTAGCATGTGCAGTATATATTCTCTTTTGTTTGAGTATCTTGAAAAGAACATTGGTAGGTCAACAGATTGGTTCAGATTTGCTTCAAATGTCACCTTAGGGAGAAAGAATACATTATTACTTCAACTACTAGACTAAATAAACATAGTAACAGAGAAAGCATTCTAGACTGGATACTTATAAACAGAGTCAAACATAACTACAGAACAGGAACCCTGCCTGATGATGTTAGTGATCACTCTCTAACTTTCATAACTAGGGAAAAGACTGATTGTATTATCCCCCACATTATAAGAAAAGTATGCACCATCAAAAATTTTAATCCAGACCTGTTTCAGACTGAACTTGGGTTATGTAACTGGAACCCCTTAAAAATGCTTCCTCTTGAAAATGCGGTAATCTACTTTAATACAACTTTTTTATCCATTCTTGATAAACATGCTCCTGAACGTAGTATTAGAATGAAATCTAATTCAGCCCCTTGGCTCTCCCATGAAACTAAAAAAACTTATTCTTAATAGAAATAAAGTCTGGGCCTCATGGAGAACCCACAGAAATAACCCTGACTTTTTACACTTCCGCCAGCTTAGAAATTTAACTAAAAAGGCAGTAATATATGACAAAAAGAAATTCTACCTTGAAGTACAGCAAAATCATCTTAATAATTCTAAACTCTTCTGGTCCTCAGTCAATAAACTCCTCTCCCTAGGAACCTCTAAAACACCTTCCCCAATTAATGCTGACCCTGACACCCCTCAACAAACTGCTTTTAACTCTTTCTTCACTGAAACTATACAAGCTCTAGCTAAACAACTAAATGCCAACAACTTCTGTCTACCAAGTAACCTAACTAACTCCTCCTTTAAATTCTCTCTACAACCTATCTCTACATCTTACATTTATAGACTCCTTCTCAAACTAAAACCTTGCACCCCCTCTGCTGACAAGATCCCTTCACTATTTCTTCAAAAGGCTGCCAAGGTCATCGCATATCCTATATCTATTCTCATAAATAGGACCATCAAAGAAGAAATCATCCCTGATATCTGGAAGGCCTCTCATATCATCCCACTTCATAAAGGTGGAAATTCCACTGACTATTCTAACTATAGACCTATTGCTCTCCTCTCACCCTTGGCAAAAATTATGGAAAAATGTATCCATCATCAACTTGTACAATATCTCTCTCTTCACAACATTATAGCAGACTGTCAACATGGTTTTAGACCACATCACAGTACTACTACTGCCTTGCTTTCCTTTGTAGACACTATTAATCAGAACCGTAACAACAACTTACTCTCTTCTGCCCTCTTCATTGACTTTTCTAAAGCATTTGATATGGTCAACCACACTTTATTAATTAAGACTCTAGAATCTCTCTCTTTTGAGACTTCAGCCATTACATGGTTTAATTCCTATCTCACAAACAGAAAACAGGCAGTTCTATGGGATAACCACATTTCTTCTTTTTTGCCTGTTTCTATCGGAGTTCCTCAAGGCTCTATCCTTGGCCCACTTCTCTTTTCCCTCTTCATTAATGATCTTCAAACAATAATCCCTCAAGCTACATGCATTCAATATGCCGATGATTCTACGCTCATCTGCTCAGCATCTTCCACTTCAGAACTGATCTCTCTTACCCAAAATGTCTTTAATACCGTGGAAACATGGTTCTCCAGTCGACTCCTCTTACTAATGCTAAAAAAACTAAACTTCTTCTCTTTACCCCCACTTCCAGGACCTCCCCCTTAAACTTTAATATCTCCTCCAACAGTGCCACTGTCATCTCACCTGACTCTACAACTAAACTGTTAGGTATTACCATTGATAATAATCTCTCTTTTGACCAACATATTAACAACTCTATAAAACTAGTCAACAGAAAAATAGGATCCTTGTATCGAATTAGACCATTTCTTACACCAGCTACTAGAACTAGGATTGCTCACTCCCATCTTATTTCTACTCTTCTTTATGCTTCACCCATCTTTACCAACCTCAAGAAAAACAACCTTAACAAATTGGCTACCTGCTACAATAACATTGCTTCGCTACTGGTAACCCCTACAGAACCCATCATTATCTTAACCTGAAACTACTAGGCTGGCTTGAAATTCAAAACTATCTTGCTATCCATCAACTCATTCTGGCCCATAAAATACTGTACCAACCAAATAACACCCCTATACTCTCCCAACTCATCATCCCCTATAACAATCTAAACTCTCTCCGCTCTTCTAGTAAACTCTTGACTACTTCTATAAAATCTAATAACACTGCTGGTAACTCCCTATTCACCAATTCTGTAGGTACAAAATGGAATTTGTTACCTACTAACATAACAATGATTTCCTCTCTGCCTCTTTTCAAACAAAATATTAAACGACACTTCCAAAATCACTGGCTTTGTTCCTGCTGTAAACCTGATTAACTTTCCACTAGTACTACTTATCTTAAACTATCTCTCTTACTCTTGTTTCACTCTATTCTCCACTGGGATTTTTCTTTTCTCCCCTTTCATCCTCTCCTTGCTTCTTTCCCTGTTAACTATCTTAACTTGCTGTCTTCTCCTCTAACCCCTTCATATTCCTTACCCCATTCTTATTGTTCTACTTTGTTACTTATTATCTTTGTATCTTTATCTCCAAGTATTTTTATTCCTGTATGATGTTATTTGGAATTTCTATGTGTGTGGTAGTAATTAATTCATGTTATACTAACTTATTAGAAGAATTTTGAAGAATTTTGCTGTTTTTGTTATTACTAACCTGATTACTAAATGTCTTATTGTTATGTATGTTGATTTTTATGTATGTATAAATTTTTACTTCTTTGGAGCTTTTCTCCTCGGGCCTCTACTGAAAATGGAAATATCTCCAGCTAGACTAGCCCGGTCAACAAATGTAAAATAAAAATAAAATAAATAAAATAGTTTGTAGTGCCACTCTACATGTATTGAAAACAAGATAGGTAATATGGCTATTTGTAGAGAAGTGTTCAGGTGACATCCAATGAATTATATATGTTATGTTGGAATCAACTGGCTCTTGGTGTGATTCACTATTATTCCCAGATTTTGTAGCAAGTGGAGCAAAAGGTCCTGATGTTGTAGCAGTAGATCCCTGGACATAGCAGTGAGGAGACAATCTTCTAAGTATGGGAAACCTGGATCCTTAGCAGCAGACAAAGATGCAATATGGCCATAATCTTTGTAAACACTTTGGGAGCTATGGTGATACCTAAGGGCAGTGATCTGAACTAACAATGATTGGCTTCCAGCTGGAAATGATGAAATCTCCTGGATTGCAGCTCTATCTTTTTATGATAATAGGCATCCTGGAGGTCCACAGACCACATTCAATCATCCTTCTTCAGAATACGTAGTATGGACTGAAGCTTGACCATCCAGAATTTTGTCCGTTTACAAATTGGTTGAGATGACTCAGTTCCAATATTGGTCTAAGGCCTCTTGTCTTTTGGGGTACTATAAAGAACCTGGAATAGACTCTGGATTTTAAAAGGTCTCGAGGGACCATGTTCATAGCTAGGTACTAGACTATTGGCCCTGGGGCCTATATAAGCCTAGCCAAAAAGGTTATTTGGCTTTCGCCACCCAAGAAAATTATTTTCCTGTGCCCCTGTCAAGAAGTGCCGCAGACGTGATCCCCAGGCGTGAATTTTCTACTTCCCATCCAGTCATCAAGATTTTTTTTAAAGAGGGCCAATGAGGAGCTTTGCTTGACATGAATGGGTAGTTTGTTCCCGAGTATGGGAAGTCTCTGGGACAGGAATCTATCCCTCCAGCATGTCCTGTTTATTGTGGTGACAAGGTTTAGGTTCCTGGAGCATGTGGTTCGGAGAGATTGGGATTTCTTTAACTGTAGCATGTCCAACAGCTCTGGGTTTGACATAGCTTTGTATGTTAGGCAGAGATCGCCTCTGAGTAGGTGATATGCGATGGAGAAGAGTTGGAGTTTTTTGAGACAGTTTGCATATGGCATCTGTTGAGGCCAGTAATCCTCTTAGTGAGGTATTTCTGTGGCCTTTCCAATTGTTGTAGGTGTCTTGTGAGATACATGCCAAATGGGGGCATTGTACTCTATAATGGGTCTGATGAGGGATGAGTAGAGAGGAACAATGACTTCCTTTTTTCTACAGGAGAACCCTTTTGTGATGAGGTGTGCCACGTAGAAGGATTTCCTGACTACTGTGGTGATGTGGTTATCATAGGAGAGACTACTGTCCACCTGTGTCCCAAGGTCTCATCACACTTTCAGTGTTTAGTGAGCTACTGCCTATGTGGTAGTTCATGGGTACCGAGTTTTTCCCAAAGGGGATGACAATGCACTTCTTGGAATTGACCTTGAGGGCATGACTTTGATACCAAGCATCTGTCTCTGTGAGGCCCTTTTGTAGAATGTCTACATCATTAGGTGATTCTATTATGGTTCCCAGTTTGCAGTTGTCTGCGAACTTTGTTAGCCAAAGACACTTCAGAGAAGTAGATGCCGAACAGGAGAGGACCCAGAACTGAACCCTGTGGTACTCCATTCGTCACTGGTCTGAAGTTGGACTTGGAGTCAGCTAATTTTACTGTGTGGGTTCTGTCATTGAGCCAGTTGGCCACCCATCTTGTGACATTGGGATTTATGCCCAGTTTAGTTGAGTTTATCCAGGGCTTTTTTTGAGACGGTAAGTGCCGGTATGGCGTACCGGGACCTCTGCTGCAAAAGCGCCGGATAGAGCAAGTCCACTTACGCGCAGAAGTTAAACTTCTGACGTGTATTACACACATTGGACATTTAAATTCTGCACATAAGTGGACTCGCTCACTGTGTATCATAGGATTGTGGGCTGCGACGGCTGACAGGACTGCGTAATCATGATGTGGGTTGCTGATTAGCCCTGTTACTCTAGCATTCTCTTCCTGCACTTTAGTTGAGAGGAAAGACAGGCTATGGTGTGTGAGATATCACATTTGTCCATTTTTTGGGGCTGCTGAGAAGGCCACACCAACCAGATGCTTTATTTTTTCCAATTCCAGGCATAATACTACTCTGAGAAGTTAAAGGGCCATGGCGTATACTTTTTTTTTTAATATGTTATAAGCTGGCAGGGTTTATCCAGATACGAGGGAGGCAGTGTGTGTTTAGGGGACTGTTGATTTTCTTTTTTTAAAACACTGACTGGCAACAGGGCAGGATCAACGAACCGTCAATGGAACCACTGTCCAGATGATTCATGTAGTCTGTCTGTGTGTTTTTTGGGGCTGTTGATAGGCAGGGCCAACCAGATACTTTATTTTTCACCTGGCAGGATCAACCTACTCTATCTGTGAAAATTTTAAGGGCCGTGACATTGACTTTTTTTTTAATATGTTGATCTGCACTGCCACCTCCCAAACAGAGCTGCAGACAATTACTCAGAGTACTTTTAACTTAGTTGAAAATTGGCTTGCTGATCGCTGTCTGATTCTAAACTCCAACAAAACAAAGCTCCTACTTTTCTCCCCATCCAAAGATCCCCGGTGTTATCTCTCTCCATTAGGTCTAATAATGGTACCATAATCTCCCCAGATGCCCACATGAAACTCCTAGGAATTATTGTAGACAACAATCTCAAATTTGATGTGCATGTCAACAAAACTATCAAAACCACTAATAAAAAACTTGGCTCACTATATAGGATAAAGCTATTCCTAACCCCACCTGCTAGGACTGCCATTGCCCGCTCTCATCTACTCTCTACCCTCTTTTATGCTTCCCCCTTACTTGTCAATTTAAACAAAACTGAACTTAACAAACTCTCTAGCTGCTATGATAACATAGCTAGATTTGCCACTGGCCTGCCCTATAGAACACATCACTATAAAAACCTAAAAAATCTCAGATGACTAGAACTACCAAGGCAGATTCAGTATAACCAACTGATTGTGGCTTATAACGTACTTAACCAACCTGAAAATACACCTGCACTCAAAAACATCATCTATCCCCATTCCAACTTCAGACCACTTCACTCATCTAATAGACTGGTAGTACAAACTATCAAATCCAACAATTCAACCGGTGACTCCCTGTTCACCAACTCTGTTGGCAAAACTTGGAACTCACTACCTGCTAACATTACCCCAGACACTACCCTATCTCAATTCAAGAAAACTCTCCAGCAGTATTTCAAGTCTCAGTGGTTATGTACTTGCTCCAAGCCTGACTAAATATTTAGTCTTACTAGTGTACCAATACTATTTTGCAAATGGAAATCATTTGTGTTTTAATTGTTAAGCCATATTATAAGTTTGTGAGATTGTATAACTTATACTCTTCAACAGAGTCTGCAAATTGTGTTGAATTTGTGCTATGTTAAGTTTGCTTGTGTAACTACCTGTAGAGCTTTTCTCCTCAGGCCTCTGCTGAAAATGGACATGTATCCAGTCGGACTATCCCTGTCAACAAATGTAAAATAATAAATGTTATAATCTGGCAGGGTTTATCCAAATACGAGGGAGGCAGTGTGTGTGTAGGGGACTGTTGATTTTCTTTTTTTAAAGCACTGACTGGCAACAGGGCAGGATCAACGAACCGTCAATGGAACCACTGTCCAGATGATTCATGTAGTCTGTCTGTGTGTTTTTTGGGGCTGTTGATAGGCAGGGCCAACTAGATACTTTATTTTTCACCTGGCAGGATCAACCTACTCTATCTGTGAAAATTTTAAGGGCCGTGACATTGACTTTTTTTTTAATATGTTGATCTGCACTGCCACCTCCCAAACAGAGCTGCAGACAATTACTCAGAGTACTTTTAACTTAGTTGAAAATTGGCTTGCTGATCGCTGTCTGATTCTAAACTCCAACAAAACAAAGCTCCTACTTTTCTCCCCATCCAAAGATCCCCGGTGTTATCTCTCTCCATTAGGTCTAATAATGGTACCATAATCTCCCCAGATGCCCACATGAAACTCCTAGGAATTATTGTAGACAACAATCTCAAATTTGATGTGCATGTCAACAAAACTATCAAAACCATTAATAAAAAACTTGGCTCACTATATAGGATAAAGCTATTCCTAACCCCACCTGCTAGGACTGCCATTGCCCGCTCTCATCTACTCTCTACCCTCTTTTATGCTTCCCCCTTACTTGTCAATTTAAACAAAACTGAACTTAACAAACTCTCTAGCTGCTATGATAACATAGCTAGATTTGCCACTGGCCTGCCCTATAGAACACATCACTATAAAAACCTAAAAAATCTCAGATGACTAGAACTACCAAGGCAGATTCAGTATAACCAACTGATTGTGGCTTATAACGTACTTAACCAACCTGAAAATACACCTGCACTCAAAAACATCATCTATCCCCATTCCAACTTCAGACCACTTCACTCATCTAATAGACTGGTAGTACAAACTATCAAATCCAACAATTCAACCGGTGACTCCTGTTCACCAACTCTGTTGGCAAAACTTGGAACTCACTACCTGCTAACATTACCCCAGACACTACCCTATCTCAATTCAAGAAAACTCTCCAGCAGTATTTCAAGTCTCAGTGGTTATGTACTTGCTCCAAGCCTGACTAAATATTTAGTCTTACTAGTGTACCAATACTATTTTGCAAATGGAAATCATTTGTGTTTTAATTGTTAAGCCATATTATAAGTTTGTGAGATTGTATAACTTATACTCTTCAACAGAGTCTGCAAATTGTGTTGAATTTGTACTATGTTAAGTTTGCTTGTGTAACTACCTGTAGAGCTTTTCTCCTCAGGCCTCTGCTGAAAATGGACATGTATCCAGTCGGACTATCCCTGTCAACAAATGTAAAATAATAAATGTTATAATCTGGCAGGGTTTATCCAGATACGAGGGAGGCAGTGTGTGTGTAGGGGACTGTTGATTTTCTTTTTTTAAAACACTGACTGGCAACAGGGCAGGATCAACGAACCGTCAATGGAACCACTGTTCAGATGATTCATGTAGTCTGTCTGTGTGTTTTTTGGGGCTGTTGATAGGCAGGGCCAACCAGATACTATATTTTTTGCCTGGCAGGATCAACCTACTCTATGTGTGAAACTTTTAAGGCCCGTGACGTTTATTTATTTTTTTTTATATGTTATTATGTATAACCTGGCAGGGTTTAACCAGATACTAGGGAGGCAATGTGTTTTGGGGGCTGTTGAGTTTCTTTTTTTAATACACTGGCAGGCTCAGTAGAACCAGATGATTCCTGTGGTATGTGTGTTTTTTGGGGCTATTGATTGGTAGTGCCATCCAGGTACTTTCTTTAATTTTTTCCCGGCAGGGTCAACAGATACTAGTACTATGTGTGTTTAAGGGCCATTGTGTTACACTTAAGGAAGAGTGAGTTTGTCACTGTCACCGAGCAAGGGTTATGTTAAAGGTGGTTGTGTCAATACTGATGAGTAAGGGAAGACAGAACCTGAAAGTGCCATTCATGCTGAGCAGGATGCTTTTCGGTTCATGTTGACAACACCGCATGCAACTTTCCAACTAACATTAGCAGAGATGACATTCATGGCACCTCTGCTTTGTAGGCGTATGGCACTCTGTACCCCTTCTTATCAGGACAGAGCACCATTTTACAGTGTAGAGTCCCTTGATCCATCCATCCATGTGTAATGCACAGCTGTATGGATATAGCTTACCACGTTTGGGAGGAGATGAGGAGAGTCAGATGAGGCTGTCCAGGTTTTAGTCTACAGGATGGTTCATAGAACAGAAATAACAATAAATTTTAAGTAAATGAACTCTGAAGCATGTACAACTATTTTTACTTCAGAGCTGGGCTCAGCATGATTTTTGTGAAAGCGTTTATTCTCTAATGAAAATAGTCTGTCTGAAAAGCCATTTCCATGAGAAACCAGAGTAATAAATAGCTAATAGATGCTAGTGGAAATCTCATAGAGCTGATTAAAGTGGTAGTCTGCAGCACTGACAGGGTAACCCTAAGACATTGTTTAGACTACGGCTTCCAACTGTTTTGATTCTCATACTTTCACTTATGAAAGACTAAAATATCTGAACTTGTACAGTGTCTCATATTTAGATTTAAGATTACCTTATTCGGGTATTTATGTCATTTAGAGGCAACCACCTATGGGAATGTTTGGGGTTATCAAAAATGTACTAATTGGTTGTCTGAGATAGTAGCTGATACACGGAATAGACCACCAATTTACATTAAAGCAAGCATTATTGAAGATATTTTTAAGAACAGCCTGAACAGTCATTATGGAAACAACTGTTTTAGTATACTGGCAGGCTAGAAGGGCATTGATGCCCATGCTTGAACTATTTGTATGTATGCATTAATACTGTGTCCTCCTCCTCAATATAATGCAGTAAGTAACTTTCATATTTCCTGATTTGTCTGTGTCACAGCTTCTTCTTGTAACGTGACTGCGATGGCAGCAAACATATAATCTCTAATCTTGCATATGTACAAGTGGGCCTTAAAATTAACATAACATTGCCCCAGACTTAATAATATATCATTCCTTGTTATAGCTTTTGCATTGCAGATAACAGATGAAGGTTAGACAACAGTTGGCTATCCTCAACATTTCAAGTAATCTGGTCCAATGGCAATGTTCCAGAAGTGTTCCTAACTTAGACATTGGTCTGATAGGGAAAAATGGATAAATTAAGGCTTACAAAACTTATTAAAAAAGCAGTTTATAACAAGCATATACATTTTTCTTTTTATAGGTTGCATGGCTGTAACCTGGCAGGGTTAAACAGATACTGGGGATACAATGTGCTTTGGGAACTGTTGATTTTCTTTTTTTAATACACCGGCAGGGTCAACCAGATTCCTGTGTTTTGGGGGGCTGTTGACTGACCTCAGTTCTGGTATGGAATGTT
Organism: Protopterus annectens; assembly: GCF_019279795.1. Taxonomy (NCBI): domain Eukaryota; kingdom Metazoa; phylum Chordata; order Ceratodontiformes; family Protopteridae; genus Protopterus; species Protopterus annectens. Next base: position 379,248,934 of record NC_056743.1, on the reverse strand, counting down.
TAATGTTTTGTGTTATGTATGTATCACTAATGGAAATGACATTATACATTTAGATATCTACCCGTATTGTATTGTATTGTATTTTATTTATTTATTTCAGTTTAACTGGGGTAGAACACTGGTCTGTTTGGGCCATTTTACAGATTTAGCCCAGGAAATCAAAATAAAGTACAGACTACAAAATTGGTATTACAGCATGACAGGAAGGTAACAGAGTCCGTAAACGTATAATAAAAATTCATTCTGAAATGGTTAAGAGTGGGAAGGAGATGAGATTTTGTCATTGGTAATTTAGTAGAGAGGTAAAGAGATACAGGTATTAATAGGGAGAATAAAAGTATGTGAGAAATGAGTTGTGCCTATCAGCTAACAGTATGTCAGTTTGGACATGGTAGAAGGGTGGTAGGGCAGAAAGTTGAATGTAAAGTGTTTTACATACTTATTGTCTACTCCACTAAGATTTTTTTGTCAGAATCTCAGAAAACTTTGTCACATTTTTTAAATCTGTGAAATGTAATTCTTTCTTGGGAGGGAGTTGGCTGTAGATAATTTAATACAGCAGCATACAACTGTAACATTATCTAACTTATTTCTTAAATTTTATCCCGTTTCTTTAAATTCCTCAGCAAAAGCTGCTATTATGAATGTTCCGAGATCCAACTTTTAAAACAGATGTTTGGAATATTATAAATCATCAAAATAAATATAATTTAAGTAAGCAGCTGTATAATGGTATTGAGAATAGAGTGCCTAATGTTTACAGCTCCTGTACTGTGAAGGTCAGGACTTCTCATTCTGCACGTACAGCAGTGTTACTAATTAGGCTGCATTTGGCGACAGTGTGGGTCAGGACTCATACCTCTCAACCAGTACAATTTTGGTAGAGCACTGATTACATTTAATAGCTTCTTCATTGTCAAAAAGTTACTGTCCTCTTGCTTGAAGTCAGGAATATACTTCAGTGAGTCACTGTGAATTCTACGCAAATGTATAAGCACTTTGCCAAATACTAGACCATTTACCCTTCAGTGATGGCCAAAATTACTAGTTACTTTTCTGGGACAGGACGCCTTATAAATAAACCACCATGACTGAGCAAGGATGATCCAAATCTCACAGTTTGTAGTGACACTATTAGGATGGTGTTTACACTGGCTGTCGATTTGCAATAAGAAACTTGGATATAAAACGTGCCGTAGTGTGGGGGGGTCTTGGCATAGAGATTAAGAAGGGTCAGAAAATTGCAATGGAATGGATCAATGACTTGATAACATCCTTTGGTGAAAGTCGACAGCAACAGTTAATATCCCTGTGAAAAAAAAATATTCGACCCCAAGGAATCTGTGAGTCACAAAGCTGCCACAAAGCTTCTTGAAGAAGCAGACAAACAGATTCTGGAGCAGATGGTTTTAAAGGCCCAGGCACAATGATCATTTTTCATACTGCGTATAAAGTGTTGAAAGAAAAGCAAAGCTTTCATAATTTTGAGTCTGAAATTGATTTACAACAACTAAATGGCGTTGATATGAGATGCATTCTTCATTCTAGTAATGCATGCATCAACATTGTTAATCACATAAGCGATGAAATGAGAAAAATTCTTACAAAACAGATTGTCACATCCAGTAGCAAAATATCATTAATTATTGATGAGTCAATGATGTTGAGCAACAAATCATCTCTCATTGTTTATGTTCGTACCTGTCTTGCTGACAGCAGAATGAACTCAGCAGAAAATTTATTTTTGGACTTAATTGAATTGCAAAACACAACATCAGAAGAGATTTTTAATTCTTTGCTTGAGTGCCTTAAATCTCATAGTTTAACAAAGGATTACTTGAAATGTAACTTGGTTTGTGTTGCATGTGATGGTGTAGCCGTTATGCTAGGATGTAAAAGTGGTGTTAAGAAGCTAATGGCAGACAAGTTTCCATCAGTTATCTTTTGGCACTGTATGAATCACAGATCAGAACTCTCTGTTGGGGATTTAATCAAACAAGTTTCGGGCATTAACAGATTTAAGGCATTCCTTGATAAGCTGTATGTGCTATACCATTCCTTACCAAAAAATAACAGTGAATTGCAGATGTGTGCAAAAGAGTTGGATACTCACATGCTAAAAATTGGTTGAATTTTAAGCCCACGATGGGTGGCATCAAGTTACCATACCGTGTCTGCAGTTTGGGAAAAGTACGAAGTTCTGGTCAAACATTTTGAGGAAGCCGAACAATGTCCATCACGTGATCGTATGGAGCAGTGTACGTATGAGGGTTTGCAAAGAAAAATCATGTCAACAGAGTTTATGCTAGATTTTGGCCTAATGTGTGACGCCCTTCAGGAACTGTCAAAATTAAGCTTGGAATTGCAGGTTCACAACACCGATTTGTACAAAGCAAATGAAAAGATACTAATGCTCGTTCAAGTTTTCAAAGAAAGGCAAACAATCCAGGTCACTATTACGAGATGGCTGCAATGGCTGTCCAAAATCTCCAATTCAGCGGCGTGTTTGCTTCACAGCAAGGATTGCAAAAATGATCCTCCAATTGATCCAACTGTGTTTTACACAAAACTTCATGAATCAATGTCTACAAGGCTACTTGACTGTGACAATGCCACATTTGCACAACAGGCACACATATTTGATCAAAAGCAATGGCCCAAGGATGTACATAATCATTTAACTTTGGTGAAAAGGAAATTAGGGGCATCTGTAGAAAACTACAGTTATCAGAAAGATGCAATTTATGGATTCCATCAGTACTTCATTGAAAAACAGTCCAAAAAACTACAGCCGCTATTGCATGCTCTTAGTTGTATTCCAGTTTCAAGTAAGTGCGAACGTGACTTTTCGCAAATTAATCTAATTGTTACTCCAATGAGAGCCTCATTACTTACAAGAACTGTTTCCACACTTCTCTTTATACGATTGGTTGGCCCTCCACTCACACACTTCGATCCTGCAAGATACGTTAGTTTGTGGCTGTTATGAGGACGAAGATCTACCACTGACACTCAAAGCAAAGAATGAATTAGGGAGACTTCATTTGATGAAAATATGCAAAAAGTCTGGAATTCTTTAAAACTCCATCAGCTTAAGGAATAAGGACTGATTGTTTTATGGGACTACATAACTTTTTTGTAGGGTGTAGAGGTCTTTATTAACTTGCAGCTGATATTCTTCAATTTTGGAAATTCTGTAAAGCACAAAATTATGCAGTACTTATCTGTGACATGATGTCTTCAGTAACTGACAATTAAGTGAGAGCAAGCAGTACTGAGTGCATACTGCTATAAATTTTCCATGTGACTGGGGTTCTTCACATTTCAGGTCATTCACTAATCATACTGTATGTTACATCATACTGTATGTTACATATCTCCACCTTTTCATCTGAGATTGTCATAATTTGTGCCATTAATTATAGGTCTGTCTCAATGTGAATTATTCTGACTCTTTCCTGACAAATATGTGTACTTTCCTTACACTCATTCTACCCTCTGTTCTCCACTTCCCAGACAACTATAGAATGAATACAGATAGCAGAAGCAATAATTTCCATGTACTCTAAAGTCTTCAGGATGCCCATTCTTAGCATGAGAAATAGGACATGCATCTTAATTTCTTTGATCAAGAATTCTGGAGAAAACAAGTAATGAGGGGACAAAAGATGAAAATCAGGGACAATTTCTTAAGTATCACTCTAATTCACAAAAATGATTACAACATTGAAGATTTAGATTATGATCTGGCCTCCAATCATAATCTCTTTATAATATTTTTCAGACATGGATGTCAAGGGGTGCACCTTGAGAAGTGAATTTTGGCATCCAATATTATCATAAAAGTCACATGATGATGAAAGTATAACACTAAATATCTGGGACGGGACCACGACCATCTAAAGGGGGGGAGGTCCAGACCCTCATCCTTCAGTCTCAGTCTGTGAGTTGGCCACAAATATCTCTGTGTTGGCTTTGTTGAGACACTGCCCAGAAATGATATCAAAGCTTTTCAGTAATCCAGGCATCCAGCTATCTCAGTGAGAACCTTCTGTGTAAGGACTAAACAATCATTCATAAGTACAGCTCTTACTATCCCACACATGGATTGCCCATAAATGTACTGAAGGAATCTATTTAGGGGTTATACCATCAAAAGAAAAAAGGAGAAAATTGACAACCCTAGCAAGTGCCCTTGTACAAACTAAAGGGACTAGACAATAAGCTATTACTTAAATATATACTTGAGGAGGGGGGCTTCACTGCAAGACAATCACAGATTGGGAGGCTATCTTCAAAGAACTACATCTAACCAAGCTGAAAACCTTCTCAAAATCAACTAAAACCACCAGAGCAGGCTCAACTATCCCTTGCAGTCTTGACGTAAAGGAGCACTGTCCTTAAGATATCCTCAATTTTCCAAATTAGTACCAACCCAGCCTGTATGGGAAAGATAGATTTTGACAGAAGAGATTTAATCTGCTGTGCTAGGACTTTAACATATACATAAAGTCCCACATTAATACGAGAAACCAGGCAATGGTTTGCAACCAGTGACCACTAAGGAATCTTTCCTGGGTTTAGAGATAACCATTATTATGGTAGATGTACAAGAGAATTTTAATCATCCTGCAAGTCTGGAAAGATCTAAAAATATTCAACAACCCATGGAAAATTTGATACAAGGCTTTTATACAGTTACCCCATCCAGGTCACAGGCTTCTCCACAAGGCATACCATCTATCACCTTCCACACCTCCCTTTGAGAAATTGTAGAGAGAACTCTATTCCACTTTTCCTGTGACAGAAGAGGGTTCACTTTGTCAAATAATTCACTCCTTATTCTCCCAGTCATCAAGCAAATGACTTCTAAGTAAAATTGCTCATAGAAGTGATGGGGCTCTGCATTAATTCATATTCCCCCTGGGAGCATAACCTGTTTGCCAGTCACCTTGACCCCTGCTATAGATATCTGTTGCCTGTAAGCCTTGACCTTTTGTTCAGAAACTTGCCAGGCCTTTCACCATCAGGCCAGGTCCTCATTTTGGTTGTTTCTAAATACAGCTGTGGGATTTTTGCAACACAGTACATGTAAACTTGACGATTTGTCAGTTTCAAATTTTAACCCGTTATGTGACATACTGAATATTGAGATATTTCATTTGGAACCCCATGAATAAAAGATATAACAAGAGCTCTTCAAACAAAAAAAGAAGTTATGTACTTACCATAACGTTCCACGTTTGTAGTCCATCTCACCTACATTCTTGCTGGATGGGTTCGGAGTCAATATTTGGCTCTGACTCGGCCGATACTAAAGCTCGAGAGCTTTTACTGGCTCGAGGCTAACCCCTATCCCATGGTACCTCACGACAATTCCCCAAATCTTGTTTGCAAGAAAGTAATAAGTACCTAACAGCTATGAAATATCAGAGCTGTAAACATACTGACAAAACATTTTGTAATATAATCCATGCCAGGTGGGCAACTAAAAACCAGGTCAGACAGCACCAGTATAGTCCACCAGATCCTCCAGAAACAGGAAGGGGGTTGGAGGGAGGGATGCAAGAATGTAGGCGAAATGACCTACAAACATGGAATGTTATGGTAAGTACATAACTTCTTTATGTTATGTAGTCCTATCTTGCCATAATTCTTGCTGGATGGGACAGTGTCCCTATCACCTTTATCCCGGGTGGCTCAAGTGAAGAGCCTCTTCAGCACAGTGGACCCAAAGGATGACCTGCCCCGGGAGGCCAAATCCAAGTTGTAATGATTGACAAAGGTATGTGGTCTTGCCCAAGTAGCTGCTGCGCAAATAGTATCAATAGGGAGCCTAGATCTAAAAGCACATAAAGTAGATACAGCTCTAGTAGAATGGCATTTGACGTTGATGGGTAATTGTTTGCCAGCAGTATGATAAGCAAAGGAAAGGCAATCCAAAAGCCATTTTGAAAGAGTAGCCTTGGAAACAGGCAAGACCTTATTCTTGTCAGAAAGGGAAACAAATAATTGATCTGATTTTTCTGAATTCTTTAGTCCTGTGTAAATAAAATCTGAGAATTCTGTGAACGTCTAACTGGTGTAGTCTATACTCAGATTTATTAAAGTGGTTCAGAAAACAACACTGGTAGCTCAATAGTAGTGTTCAGATTGTGCTCTGAGCATACCTTGGGAAGAAAGGAAGGGTATGTCCTGAGTGAGACTCTATCCTTGTGAAAGATAATGTAAGGAGGTCTGATAGTAAGAGCTTGCATTCCTGAGACTCTTCTAGCAGATGTTATGGCTACTAAGAATAGTGTTTTCCACGACAACAGTTTCAGGTCTGATGAAGAGGAGGACTCAAAGGGTGCAGACATTAAAGATGAAAGGACTAAGTTTAAGTCCCAGGGTTCTAATGGCTGTTTGATTGGATGCCTAAGAAGAAGAACTCCTTTCAAGAAGGTTTTGCACAAGGAGTGTGACATGATTGGATTTCCCATGAAGCCAAAATGGAAATTGGAAATGGCAGCTAACTGAACTCTGACTGTAGCGGCTGCAGCTCCTTCATGAAAAACTGACACTAGAAAGGATAGAATAGTTTCTATAACAGCCATATATGGATCTAAGCCTTAGTTTGTAGCCCAAATAAAAAACCTTTTCCATTTGCTGGAGTATAGTTTCTGAGTGGAAGGTTTATGGGATGAGATCAAAATGTGTTTGACAGAAGGAGATAGAGGAATACACCTGGCTATTTGTGGAACTGGAGCAGCCATGCTGTCAATATGAGGGTCTGGATGGTGGGATGGAACTTCCCCAATTGATGAATCAGGAGGTCTGGAGATGGGTCCAGAATCCATGACTCCTCCAAAAGGTAGGGCCGTAAGAAGGGAAACCATACTTGTCGAGTCCAGTAAGGAGCAATGAGGATCAGGGAACTCCCGAACTGTTTTGCTTTCTGTATTACCTTTGGGATGAGAGGAAAAGGTGGAAAGGCATAAAGAATTCCCGGGGGCCAACTGTGGACTAGAGCATCCCTGGGTGACATCCCCGGATGGGAAATGAGGGCAAAGTAGCTGTTGCATTTGGTGTTCAGGTGAGTGGCAAATAGGTCGCAGCAAGGCTGGCCCCATCTGTGAAAGATCTCTTTCGCAACTTCTGGATTCAGGGACCACTCGTGAGGCATCAGAATTGCTTGGCTAAGTTTGTCTGTTATTATGTTGGATTTCCCCGGAATGTGCATTGCTATCAGAAAGCGTTGAGTGTCCATCACCCATTTCCAAACTCTTAAGGCCTCTTGGCAAAGCGGGTAAGATTTGGTTCCCCCTTGCTTATGTACCACATGACAGACATGTTGTCTGACTGGATCGCAATTGTTCCGGCGGGAAGGGAGCTGTGAAGTGCTTGCAATGCATATAGCACCGCTCTCATCTCCAGAACACTGATGTGTAAGTGGTTCTCGTGGTTCTGCCAAGTACCTTGGACTGTCATTCCCAGATAATGCCCACCCTATCTGGGAAGCGTCCATGGTCAAAACTGCTTTCTCTTGGAGAGGAACAAGTGGATGACCTAGGAGAATGTTTCTGTGTGCAACCATCATGTCAGATCCTCCTTGTTGCAGGTGTTTGTTATAAAAATCTGATGAGACAATGGAAGGTCTTGCATCGACCATTGGGCAAATAACAGCCATTGAAGTATCCTCATGTGTAGATGGGCTAGAGGAACTAATAGGATGGAGGAAGCCATAGTCCCTGGACTTGAAGGACTACCCTGGCCTGAACCTTTTTGCTTGTTTAGCAAGGATCTGACTTGACTGCGTAGAGACTCTACTCTTTCTGTTGTTAGTCTTGCTGACATGGTGGTTGTGTCTATTTCTGAGCCTAAGAATACAATGTGCTGTGAAGGAGATAAGGCTGACATTTTTAGGTTGACTGTGATGCCTAGAGTGGTGCACAAGAATAGAGTCTCGTCCCTGGTTCTGATGAGGTGATGCTTGGTGGTAGCAGTGAGGATCCAGTCATCTAGGTATGGAAACACCTGGAATCCTTGACGTCTCAGGTGAGCCGTAACCACTGGAGTGCATTTGGTGAACACTCTGGGGCTTGTAGTGAGACCAAAGGGCAGTGTTCTGAACTGGAAATGACTGGCTCCCAGCTGGAAGTGTAAGTGTCTCCTGGAGCGCCTGTCCATTTTGATATAATGGTATGTGTCCTGGAGATCTATTGAGCACATCCAATTGTCTTTCTCAATAAAGGGAAATATTGACTGCAGAGTGATCATTTGGAACTTCGATTTCTTTATGGACTTGAGCCTGTTGAGATCTAAAATTGATCTCCAGTCCCCTGTCTTTTTCAGAATTAAAAAGAATCGAGAGTAGGTTCCGGATCCTATTTGCTCTGTGGGGACTTCTTGGATGACTCTTTTTTGCAGCGAGATGACCTCTGATGTTACACGGTCTAGTTGAATGGGTGGTATGTCTGGTAGAGACCGATTTGTTGGGGGGTTCGGAAACAAAGGGGATCAGATAACCTCTGGATATTATGGTGTGTACCCAACGATCTGGTGAAATGGTTAGCCAGGCACTTGGGTACAGTGATAGACGACCCCCGACTGCCTCCAGAGAGGGACAGTCGGGCAACCCCTCAGGGGCAAAGGAAGGGATGATCAGAGAAGGTTTCTCTGTCTCCCTGATGTTGTGGACCTCCTCTGCCACGAGGGTGGCGTCTTCCATTACATCCTCCCCCTCTACCTCTAGGGGAGGGTTGACCTTGTGCCTAATGGAAGCCTTTTTGGGATTTACGGAACCACATTTTCCATTCCGTATTACCCTTGGGATAGGGTCTAGACGGGAGGGAGAAACTGACTCCAACGGCAGATAAGGTTTTCCTTTCCTGCTCGCACCTGGTCAAAGACTCTTTCACCTGGGGTCCAAAAAGAGATGAACCATCAAAGGGAACGTTAGTGAAGGAAGACTTGAAGAAATCCGTGAAATTACAAAGTCGCATCCAAGAATGTCTCTTAAGGGATATTCCTGCTGTGGCTGTTCTACTCACTCCATCTGCCGCATATGATATCAGCCTCATGAAGGAGTTAGCTATCAATGTAAGGGTGGAGAGCTGCGCAGAAACCTTATCCATGGAACCCAGAGCTACTGAACCCTGGAGGGTATCTCCTAACTCCTGCTTGAGATCCCTCTGAAGATGAGTAAAATGGATAAGGTAATTCAGCGATCTTAATGTAAATGCCACTGAATAGAAGGCACTCTTCCCATACATATCCATTGTCCTGGACTCCTTGTTAGGAGGATGGATATGAGAAGATGTTTTGGATAACTCCTTCTTGGTGGCTGCTGCTACCACCATAGCATCAACGGGAACTCCTTTGCTAAGGAAAGTCTTATCCTCAGGTGCTGTCATAAATTTATTTGGCCTCCTCAGGACGGGCTCCACTGAGTCTAGGGAGGTCCAGGCTTTCCGCAATATTACCCCCAAGAGTTGGTCATAAGGCGATGTCACCCAGGAGGTTGAAGGTCGGGAAACAAAGGCCTCAAGATACACTGATTCATCCTCAATAGGGTTAGAGGTCTTCCAATCACCCCTCTGTCTAAGGATGTCAGAAAAAGAGACATGCTCAGAGGGGGATCTAGGGGACCCTTCTGATTCCTCTAAATCAGTGTCAGAAGTGGCAGATTCAGGTGAGTCAGCAAGCTTCCTCTTACATGGTCTCTTCCGAGGAAGCTCTCCAGTGGGATAAACTGGGGAGGATTCGGAAGAGGGGGCACCTCTAATGGGGGCTGCTTGGGCCTCTGGTTCCCTATGCTGTGGGGGTGGCAGGGGGGAAGAGGTTGCTGCCTGTTGCTGGTGGGACACAGGTTCCCAAGGTATGGCTTTAGCAGATGATAAAGCCTTTTCTATAGCTTCAAAAGCCTTTCATCCCTGCAGTAGACCTCCGCTCTGAGGAGATGGACGGTTGGTTCCTAGCAAGGGGGATCAGCTCTGAAGCAGACGTGGGAGTCAAGCTGAGGCACTTAGAGGGAGGGTCAGTTCCGAAGAAAAGCCAGGGTGATTGTCCACCTCAGAGTCGACTCGAGAGCAATGGCTTCCAGATCCCTCAGCTCCAGACTGATCCACTGAGGATAGAGTAATCGGTTCCGAGGAAGTGGGTTGGATCCTCGGAACCGATGAGTCCAAGACTGAAGAAACTGAAGTAATAGGCTCTGAGAGCAAAGCAGTCGGAGGAAGAACAGTGGCAGGTAAGGGGGTTGGCTCCAAAGCCTTTTGGTCCGGAGGGGCCAATTTCCTTGACAGAGCTGGATCTGAAAGCAACCTCTTCACCACCTGCTCGATGTCCTCATCTGATAGTTTCCTGGAGGATCTCGTGGAGACAGAAGACACAAGCCCTGCCAAGTCTTGAACCCAGGACCCTGTGCAATAGAGTCAAAGCAACGTACCACTAGGCCAAAGCAGCTCTGTTAGATGACTTTTTTTCTAGTAGCTTGATAACCTCTGCTGTTTTGGATTCACACTGACTGTGTGGTACACTGGGGAATCTTCTTTTTTCTTGATGGGTAAAAAAAGGGAATGGTGTACCCTCTGATCAGTATTCTTAACACCCAAGGAATGTGCTGTGATGTTTTGCCAGGCTTGTGGGATATGTGCCCCTCGATTGCCTCCAGAGTACCACATTCCGGCGACCTTTCAGGAGCACTATTTAACTGGCTACTTTTGTAATGAATTTTACCTGATTGAAGTTTTACCAGGGTGTAAGATGAAAGCAATTATGTTATTGTATTTAAATTAAAACTTTTGAGTTTTGGTGGAGAAATACCGAAATCTTTGGCTTTTCTTGTGTTTCAAAATCAGAAAGGAACATCCAGGCATGCTGGTGCATTGTAATTCCAGTGTCTGTTGCCCTGGATATGCCATCAGTTATGTTGGAGAGCAGATGCATGGTCGTGTTCAACAAAGATTGTAGGGTAGATGGTTGGGAGACCACAGTTTTTTGAAAATCCACTGGTAAGGTACCTGAGAGAGACTTAGTGAGTTGTTTGGTCAAGTCCCTCTGGATATGTGTCATATGTGCTAAGTAGTTCAGCAAATGTCACTGAAGTTTATGTCAATTTCCTGATCCTATCCAAAGCCCTTGTTACCCTATTGGGGGATGGACAGAAGAACTTTCTTCAGATAGTCTTTTTCTGTGGTCATCACTACAACCATGGCATCTACAGTTGGACCTTTTCTTTGATGTTTCCTGTCTTTGGGATCAATTAAAATCATATCTGGCTTTTTTGCAATAGGTTCAAACACATCAGGATCTTTCCAAGCTCCCCTGGGCCTATCATTGGGCAGTACCACCTAGTACATAGAAGAGCCAGCACCAAAGCCTTTGAGTAATACAGATTTATTCAGTGAAGGATCACTGGTAGTCCACCCCCTGTGTTGTTTCATTAATTCAAAGATGACATCTTGTAAAGGAGATCTGGGGGAAACTTTACCTTCCTCCAAGTCTGTATCTTCAGTGACAGCAACAGTGAGAAGTCCAAGTGCATCCATTTGTACAGCTGTTTACTGTGGCACTATTCTGGGGAAACATCAGATGGATCTGAATCACACTGGAAAATTTCACAGGGAATGACCTTTGTCCCTCTTGGTACTGACTGACCATGTTGATTAGAATGAGTTGAAAAAGCATCAGTATTCACATGAGGTTCGGATGGATCCAAGCAGGAAGACAATGTTTTTTCTTTTAGTCCAACCAAGGCCTTGAAAGCTGAAGTAATGCTGAAGGTGCCAACCCTCCAACCAAGGATGGGGAGACTTCATTAGCCTGATGGGCCACAGCTCTGAAACTGACCTCGGACCTGAGCTGTCAAGAGCTGATGGCAGGAGAGGAAGAGATGGCTACCACCCTGAGCCCAGGTGTCAATGCTTCAGTTCTGAACACATCAGAGCTGAGATGGTCAAGGTTTCTGCCAGTGTTGCAGTCAACTGGACTGTCAGCTCCAGAAAAAGCGCAACAGAGTAGCTTGGATCCATGGTGGTCAGACACGAAGGGTGTACCAGTACCAGAGATAACAAGGGAGGGGTTGTTGGACCCATTTCTGGTGCGTTTTTGGTGGACGGCACCAGAAGAAACCCAAGCTGAATCTTTTCTTAAGAACTTCCTCATCATTCTATCAATGTCCATTTGTGTAAGAATTTTAGATGAGTGGGCAGACCTCAATGACACCAAAGAAGGTAGCCAGGAATCTCCTATCTTGGAGTATCAGAGTGTGTAGTCCTGGGGTCACTGGCTCTGGAAATAAATGGTACAGTGGAAAGGAACATCAAGCCCGAGGAACAGTTGGATCTGACTTCAGAGAAATTTGAGGATCCAGACCCAGAGAGTTACCTGGATCCAAGGGGCCTTTTTCTTGTTTTTTCAGTCTTTTCTTCAGTTCTCTCTCTTTTGAATTTTCTTTCTCTTTGTCTTTTTCTTTTGTTTTAGACACATGTTGCTTCTTACCTGAGGAAGAAGAAACAATGGATGAAGGAGTCTAGGTAGACCCTGACTGAGGGGGTTGCAGACCTTTTAAGATTAGCTTTTCCTATCTAGTTTGGATGGCTGTAGAGCTGAAAGAGGCACAGGCCTCACATTCACTGTCAATATGGGCAGCGCCCAAGTAGTATATGCACAAAGAGTGTGGACCTGGTGGGGGAATCCTGTGCCCATGTGAGATGCATTTTTTAAAACCCTGCACCTTATAAGCCATTATGAGAAAAAAAGCTTTAACAGTACACAGAAAAGATTGTTGCTATGAAGAAAAAGTGATGAGCTACAGAAAACCTAACAGCTATCAACAGTAAAGTAAAGAACTGAACTTTACCTAAATATATATATATATATATATATATATATATATATATATATATATAGTTAAAGACTAACAATTTTAAAATAATGGCACATCTAAAAAACCTCAGCTAGAGACAGATAGAGAAAAAGAAGCCAAAATGGATAGTTATATTTAACTCTAAGGCTATTTTAAAAAGTACAGTTTTGTACCTACCATAAATGTAGATGTTCGAAGATCCACATTGCTGCAGTCCTTACACTTGGGTAGTCCGCTGTCCTCGGTCGGCCCGAATATCAAAGTATTAGGCTGATGTCGGTCAAGGCGCTTAAGACTGACATCAGGACGTCAGGGTACAAATGCGCATGACCAACATCATATCCTCAGTCTTTTCTTGCCCAAGATGTCAGAAGACCCTAAACAGAAAGGTCAAAACCAAAAGACAGCAAAAAACAACCAACCACCCTTGTACTAACCATATGTACAATATATACAATATTCACAATATGTACAACCCAAACCCCACAACCGCCTCTAACTACAGAGGGGAAGGAGGGAGGGTAAATTGGACTGCAGCAATGTGGATCTTCGAACATCTACATTTATGGTAGGTACAAAACTGTACTATGTTCTTCATCTCACATTGCTGCAGTCCTTACACTTGGGTAGAATCCCAAAGCAGAGATAAGGGAGGATGGCAAAACTATAAAGCAGTAGGAGCTGCCAAAATGCCCTGTAAAATTGCAGTGGCAAAACCAGCCCTCGATTTAGAGTAAAGTGGAAGGTGATAATGCTTAGAGAAAGTATGCACTGAACTCCAAGTAGCTGCCTCCAAAATATCTTTAGTTGCCACCCCTTAAAAAGCTGTAGAAGTGGCAGTAGCCCTAGTGGAATGAGGCCTAATCCCAGCTGGAATCTCCTTACCATGATGGGAATAACAGAAAGCAATACAAAACCCAATCCACTTAGAAATAGTTTGTTTTGACACAGGCTTGCCCTGAGAACCCAAAGCAAAAGAAACAAATAACTGCTGAGACTGCCTGAACCCTTTAGTTCTGCTCAAATAATATCGCAACTGCCTGTATATATCCAAAGTGTGCAAAATCTTTTCCCCTTTATTTTGGGGATTTGCATAAAAAGTAGGCAAATGAATAGTTTGGTTTAAAGCCACACTAGAAACCACTTTAGGCATAAAGGAAGGGTTAGTACGCAAAGATACCCTATCCTTATGGAAAATCAAGAAAGGCTCAACTGCCATAAGGGCCTGTAATTCAGAAACCCTTCTCGCAGAGGTAATGGCCAACAAAAAAGCAGTCTTCCATGATAAATATTTCAACTCAGCAGTAGCTGCAGGCTCAAAAGGTTGTAGAGTGAGTTTCTCCAACACAAAATTGAGGTCCCAGGCAGGAGTAGGAGCTCTCCGTGGGGGTCTTATATTCTTTGCCCCTCTAAGGAATTGCTTAAACAAAGGATGAGAAAACAATGGTGGGTCACAGTCATAGTGAGCAGAAATTGCTGCAGCATGAACCTTAATAGAAGAGAAGGACAAACCCTTGTCCAGTAACTCAGTAAGATATTGAAGAGCCACACTTAAATTAGGCTTAGCAACATCAAATGCCTTTGCTGTACTCCAAAATAAAAATCTCTTCCATTTATCTGCGTACACTTTCCTTGTACTAGGCCTTATGGCCTCCAAAATAACATTCAAAACTTGCTGTGGAAGCTGAGACCCTCCAGGGTTTAAAACAGAATATGCCAGGCTGTCAGGTGAAGAGAGTGAAGTTTGACATTGAGTAAATGACTGTTCTCCTGAGACAGCAGGTGTGGAATCGAAGGCAAAGGCCATGGAGGCTCCTGTACCAGACTTCTCAGTAATGGGTACCAGTGCTGTCGAGGCCAATCTGGAGCTATTAAAATCATCTTTGGCTTGTCCTGTCTGACCTTCAGGAGTACCTTTGGGAGGAGAGGCAGAGGTGGAAAGGCATACACATGAAGATTGTTCCATTTGAATGAAAGAGCATCCACTTTCCAAGCTGTGGGATGAAACCTTTTGTGCAAAACTTTGGCAGCTGGTAGTTTAGTGGAGAAGCGAACAGATCTATGTCTGGAGTTCCCCATGACACTGTCAATTTCTGAAATACATGAGGATCCAATTTCCACTCGTGGGGATCCATAATTTGCCTGCTCAACACATCTGCTAAGGAGTTCTGTGCTCCCAGCAGAAACCTTGCCTGAAGATTTAGCTGTAAACTGAGAGCAGTCTCCCACAAAATCATTGCTTGTCTGCATAGAGGATAAGAATGTGTTCCCCCTTGCTTGTTGATGTACCACATGACAGTTGTGTTGTCTGTTAGAATCAACACCTGCCCTGGAAGAAGTAAATCCTTGAAAGCTATTAATGCAAATTGGACTGCTAACATCTCCTTCAAGTTGATATGTAGATGTTGAAGTCTGGCAGGCCACGTGTCTTGTACCCACTGTCCATTTAGATGAGCTCCCCAAGCTTTGTCTGAGGCATCTGTCGTTAGAATCTGACTCGCCTCTGGCCGGGTCACAGAGAGTCCCTTGTTTAGGTGACATTCCTGAGCCCACCACAAAAATTCCTTTTGAATGCAAGGTATTATCTGAATGACAGTGTCCATATCTTGGCAGTGCTGTGTCCATACATTTTGAGATACCATTGTAGCTTCCTCATATGCAGTTTGGCATTGGGAAGCACCAGAATACAAGATGCCATGAACCCCAAGGCTTGAAGGACTGTCCTTGCAGTCAGCCTGGACTGATGAGACAATTGATGGAAGTAAAGAGAAAGATTCTTTTGTTTGTCCGGGGTCAAAAGGCCATCTGGGATGCTGTATTCAGTCTCACACCCAGAAAGCACATGTCCTGAGAGGGTACTAGACTGGACTTTATTTCGTTCACAGAATACCCCAGGCATCTTAGCACTGCTATCACATATTGCAAATGATGAAGAAGTTCGTCCTTTCCTTGGGCCAGAATCAGGCAATCGTCCAAATAAGGATAGATCTGTATTCCTCTTAGCCTGAAGAAAGCTATCACTGGAGCCAGAACCTTCGTGAACACTCTGGGCGCAGTAGATAAGCCAAAGGGCAATGCAGAGAACTGATAATGAAAAGTCCCAGTCCGAAAACGCAGATACTTCCTGCAACTTTGCCTGATAGGAACATGAAGGTAAGCCTCCTTGAGATCCAGAGTCACCATCCAGTGATCTTTGCCCAGCAGAGGTAAAAGCTGTTGTAACGTCAACATTTTGAACTTGGGAATGTCCAGATAAGTGTTGAGGATAGATAAATCCAAAATTGGTCTCCACGTGTTCCCCTTCTTTGGTACTAGGAACAGGCGAGAATAAAATCCTAGGCCCACTTCTGGCAGAGGGACCGGTTGTATGGCCCCTATTTGGAGCAGCAGAGAAATTTGTTTGTGAGCCTCTATTCTTTGCTGAGGAGGAACGTCCGGCATGCCTTTGAAAGGAGGCAAGGTATGGAAATAAAACCTGTAACCTTGGTGTATGATATCCAATACCCATTTGTCTTGGGTAATCAAACTCCAATTTTCCCTGAAGAGTGCCAACCTTCCTCCCAAAGGTGCTGCCAGGCAAGAAGGATCTGGCAGCTGAAAAGGTAGGTCATTGGGCCTGTTTACGAAAGGACTGGCCCCTGCCCTCACCTGAAGATTGTGCAGGAGAACTCCCTGTTCTAGGTCTGAAGGAGCTCTGAGCTCTGCCCCTACCACGTCTAGATCTACCCCTAGACTGAGAATCATAAGAAGGGTACGTCCACCCCTTAGCAGGCCAATTCCTACTAAACTTCGGAGGCTGGACTTGCAAAAAATCTTTAACAGTCTGCATAGACTTAGCCTTGTCTTCCATTTTCTTCAAGACTGACTCCACAGGTGAACCAAACAACACATCAGACTGTAAAGGAGCATCCAAAATCCTTGTCTTAACATGTTCAGATAAATTCTGATCCCTCAGCCAGGCGTGCCTGCGAAGAACTGACCCAGTGGCAGCCACCCTAGACGAGGCCTGTATAGCATCAAAACCACATTGTAAAGAATGCTTACCCACCTGTTCAGAGACATGTACCAAATCTTGTAATTCCTTACAATCAATGCCTTCCGCCAGAGCATCTACCTTAGACTTCAGTTGAGAAAGAAGATAGTTTTGATATTTCAACATGTGAAACTGGCAATTCAAAGCCCTCATAGCTAAGGTGGAAGAAGTATAGACTTTCTTTCCCCATCTATCCAAAGCTCTGGCCTCTTTATCTGGAGGAACCGGATTTTTTACAACAGAGGCCTTGACACCTTTAGGTCCCTGACTAACAGTTTCTGGGTCCACCCTAGGACTCTTATAAAGATATTTATGAGCCTCAGGCACCCTATAATACCTATCCGGTTTAACAGGAGCAGGAGGCAAAGAATCAGGATTAAGTGAAGCCTCCGCAAACACATCTTCCACAACATCCAGAACAGGAGGTATAGCCAAAGGCCTATGCTGGGGTAAAAGCAAAAATTCCCTAAGCCTTTTCCTGGAATCAGAGAAATCCTGACCTTCCCACTTAAAATGTTCCCTCATGGAATGAAGAGTTTCTGAAAAAGAAAAATCCTCTGGAGGAGAAGCAGAAGGAGTGGAATCATCTGCATCAGAATCAGAATAAGGAGAGTACTCCTGCAAGTCTTCAGCCGAAGACTCTGAAACATCTGAAGCCTGCTCAAAACTCCCCAACTCTGGTTCCACCCTAGGCCTCTTATCTGGGGCAAAGAACCTCTAATCAAAGTAATTAAATCTTCTGCCATTTTAAGCATGTGCTTCTTGGGCACAGATCCTGAAGAACTAGGAGTGACACCAACAGAAGCTAAACCTGGCCTGCCTCTGGGAGAAGCCTTAGAAACAGAAGGAGAGGGCCTAACCACCCTAGGAAGGGAGGGGAGTACAGTAACCTGAGAAGCCCCTTCAGCCTGACCTGCCTCCTGAGAGGCCACATCCTGCAATAACAAAGTCTCCCCCTGGGACTCCAGAGAAGCCTCCGGCGGAACCACCGGCTCCACTGACGCCTCTAAAGAACCGGCGTCCGGTACGGACGACTCTTCTTGCTGGGGCTTAGCTGCCTTGTCTTTGCGCTTCTTTGAAGAAGCGGGCGTCGGAGCATCCGACGGCATGTTATAATTGCACCGCTTCCCAAAGACCAACCTGGCACAATCTAACCTTCGCTTAATAGTGCGCTTATTGAACCTAGCACAAAAGCGACACCCAACAACGTCGTGCTCAGGCCCCAAACAAGGAATACACAAAGTATGATAATCTCTATGCGGTATCTGTTTCCCACAAGAAATACAGTTATTCACTTTTTCTGACATCGGTAAGCCACTGAGGCAGGAAAAACTAAAATATTCCCCAACGGGTACTTAGCCAACTTTGACTCGGTCTGAAACTCCGAATTGAAAAATTTCAGAACGCCACGGCACTTGCAACGCTGCTTCTGCATCGGACCATGCGGCAAAAAAGACTGAGGATATGACGTCGGTCATGCGCATTTGTACCCTGACGTCCTGATGTCAGTCTTAAGCGCCTTGACCGACGTCAGCCTAATACTTTGATATTCGGGCCGACCGAGGACAGCGGACTACCCAAGTGTAAGGACTGCAGCAATGTGAGATGAAGAACATCTTAACTACAATCACAATAACTATGAAAAATAAGATAAATCAGATAGTAAAGCAGTACAAGAGAAATCACAAAAATGAAGAAAACTCATCATAATGAGAGCCCTCAGATATGTGTCTGTATGCTTTAAGTGGCAAAACAAGCTCTGGGATACTAAGGTGAAATGGAGGGAATTATGGGTAGAGGAAGAGTCAACACCCTGGATTTGAAGCTTCAGAAAAGGTGCTGAGGTCAGATCCAACAACTCAAAGGTTGAACTGACAAAACTTGATGATGTTGGATACTAAGTTTAAGAACACAACTACAACAGGGTGGGTAGGTAGGAGACAAACTAATTATACCCTTAGTTCTGAGCTGACTAGCCTGGAACTGCCTTAATGCAAAGACTAGTCCTGAACTAGCCTGACATACACTCAGTATTTAAGAATGAAACTAATGTTGAAGACTAACAGCTAGACAACTCAAACAGCAAAACACAATGCAATTATGTACTGGAATTAGTAATATCAGCTTAAACACCTTAGCTAAAGCACATATTGACTACTCAATTAATTTAAAAACAGATCAAGAAATGAAAATACTTATCATTCTTTGTAATGGAACTATTACAATGCAACAGTAATTAAAAAGATCACATAGAATAGCAGGTTTGGAATTCTTAGACCATTAGCTCTGAACTCGACTGGCCTGGAACTGCTTTAATTCAAAGACTAGTCCTGAACTAGCCTGACTTACACTCAGTGCATAAGAATGAAAATAGGGTTTAATACCAACAGTTAGATCACTTAAACAGCAAAAATTTCCCTCTTATCTCCTTCCAGTGTCACATTCTGCACTTCATTTCCAGCGCCATCCTCTGTAACTTTAGCTAGGCTGCAGAGTCCTCCTTGGATGGAACTGACTGTCCTCATTCAGTCTTATATAGATTCACTTTATGCTGTACTGTTCACAAAGGTACCACCATTTCCTCTCTGGACAAATTAGCCTGCCGCACTATGCTGGCTTTACATTCCTTTGTGAGATGAGCTACTGACATTTTAGCAAATTTGTCAAAAGAGTTCATTTCCTGCATGTTCCTAAACATCGCTGACAAGAAAAGAAAATCATTGTTGTGCGCAACCAGACCTCTATATATTTTACCTTATGAATGAAAGGAAAAAAAACACACCTTTTCTAATTAAACTTTTAAGGCCATATAAGTTCAGTACTAGCATCCTCACCACTGGCCTCCAAATGTAGTGACAGGTTGTAATCAATGCCTCCAAAGGGTGAAGTGATTGCAAGAAAGTGTACACAAGTCTGTTTCAATGATTAATCCATGAAATACAACCTGAATTCAAGATCATAAAAATAATGTACACTACTGTCCTGGGTATGGGCTTTCAACTTCAACACTGAACTGCACACTGCTCATTTACAGAGCCTCGCTGCTCTCTCTTTGAACCAATGTCTTCCACTACTCCTTTATCCACAGTAACTGTGTGTCACATAAAGTAGTATTTACACACACAAACGTGATCACATGCCAGGAAAGGATGGTAAAATTCTACCAATTCCCCAACAACTTTCTTCTTGGGCTGGAAGTCCTGCCACCACTCTGAAGAAAGTCACTGGGATAGAGATCAAAAAGCTATGAAACAAAGGGGAAGGGAACATAAAAAAAAGAAGCTATGTTTTTACCATAACATTCCATCTGAGTAGTAGACTTCATTCTTCTGCACATATAGGGTACAAGGATCCGAGCCGGCAAAACTTTTCAAGCATCAGCTCCGAGCTCCAAGCTCCTCCCTTACCTATATTACATCACTTCTTCCTATCTAGCCCCAGATCGAGTTTGCTGACACTAAATGGCAACATAACCACAATCCTAAACAGGAAAAACCTGAAGAGTGAGGGGGATGGAGGGAGGGAAGGTGCAGAAGAATGAAGTCTACTACTCAGATGGAACGTTATGGTAAGAACATAACTTCTTTATCTGAAGTAGTTGACTTCATTCATTCTGCACATATGGGACAGAGTCCCCAGCTACTAGTATTCCTGGGAGGCCCCTATGGAAGGATATTTCTAAGCACCGCAGAGCCAAAGGATGCTCTCCCTCTAGAACTAAGATCCAATTTATAATGAGAGATGAATGTGTG
Organism: Protopterus annectens; assembly: GCF_019279795.1. Taxonomy (NCBI): domain Eukaryota; kingdom Metazoa; phylum Chordata; order Ceratodontiformes; family Protopteridae; genus Protopterus; species Protopterus annectens. The sequence goes on along the minus strand of NC_056743.1, from coordinate 379,228,299 downwards.
CAAATTGGCCCAAGTTGTTGCCGCACAGATATCGTCTAACGGAACTCTTGACTAGAAAACTGCAGAAGTGGCCATAGCTCTAGTGGAATGAGCCTTCAATACACCAGAAGGAGATAAACCTTTGTCCTTATACACTTGCGCAATACAAAGTGTGATCCACTTTGCTAAGGACACTTTCGAAACTGTTTTGCCCAAAAATGGTTTAGAAAAAGAGAGAGACAATTGATCCGACTTCAGGAAGGGTTTAGTCCTATGGAGGTAAAAACAAAGCTGTCTATGGACATCCAATAAATGAAGTTTATGTTCACCTCTATTTTGGAAATTTGGGAAGAAGACTGGCAAATTTATAGACTGATTAATATTGGCTGTTGAGGATACCTTGAGAAGAAAGGAAGGGTTCATATGCAGCAACACCCTATCCTTGTGGAAAACCAAATAGGGGGGCAAGGAGGATAAGGCCTGCAACTCTGAAACTCTCTTGGCTGAAGTGATGGCGACCAAGAAGGCTGTCTTCCACGACAAAAACTTCATCGGAACTGAACCGTCTGGCTTGAAAGGAGGAGAGGTCAAAACCTGAAGGACTAAAGTCAGATTCCCAGGGGGGCACTGTTTCTTTAACTGCTGGTCGCAATAAAAAAGTGCCCTTCAGGAAAGCTTTACACAATTTAGCAGAAGCCAGAGCAACCTTATTTTCACCCACATGAAAATTAGAGATGGCAGCCAGCTGAACCTTGATGGTGGAAGCACTTGTGCCTAATTGAAAAAGATCGGCCAGAAAATCCAGTATGACCGGAACGGGGGCTGTAAACGGGTTCAGATTGCACTGAAAGGCCCAAACGTAAAAACGTCTCCACTTGCTATTGTAGAGTTTCCTAGTGGAGGCTTTAAGAGAGGCTACCAGAATATTCTTAATAGGGGACGAAAGTCCGGAAGTCCTGATAATCATGGGAACTGGAGCAGCCATGCCGTCAGCTTGAGACTGTCCAGGTTGGGCAGGGGCAAGCCCAACGGATGAGAAATTAGATCCGGGCATGGATCTAGAGTCCATGGAGGAGCCAACAGGTGAGATCATAGGAAGGGAAACCACACTTGACGTGGCCAGAAGGGAGCTATGAGAATGACTTTGCACTGCAGCTTGCAAGCTCTCTGAAGGAACTTCGGAATAAGAGTTAACGGGAGGTAAGCATACAGGAGCCCAGGAGGCTAAGCATGGACTAGAGCATCCCTGGGGACATCCCCCGGAGGGGGGATCAGAGTGAAGAAGTTGCTGCACTTCGCGTTGGAAGGAGATACGAAGAGATCGCAGCAAGGTTGACCCCAAACATGGAAGATCTTCTCCGCCACTAATTGTTTCAGAGACCACTCATAAGGCAGAAGGATTGCCTTGCTGAGACTGTCCGCTAGAATGTTGGAGCATCCAGGGATATGTGTTGCTATGAGAAACCGGCTGGTGGATATGGCCCACTCCCAAACCCTCATGGCCTCGCGACAAAGGGGGTAGGATTGGGTCCCTCCCTGTGTGTTTACATACCAGACTACAGACATGTTGTCTGATTGAATGGCTACCGTCCCCGGAGGTAGGACAGGGTGGAAGGCTCTCAACACTAAAAGCACTGCCCTCATCTCCAGGACATTGATGTGTAGCTTGGTCTCTGGAGGGGACCATATGCCTTGGACCATTCTTCCCAGGAAGTGCCCCCCCACCTGAGCTGGGAAGTGTCCGTGGTCACCGTGGCTTGAGCCGGAGGGGCTAGAAAGCTGCGTCCCGTGAAAATGTCCGCTGATTGAAGCCACCACTGGAGTGACGTTCTGCATGTCTGATTGATTCAGATGTGGAAATTCATCGGAAGGTCTAGCCAGGACCATTGAACTGCTAGATTCCACTGAAGGACTCTCATGTGAAGACGTGCAAGAGGGAGAATAGAGATTGTGGCTGCCATCGAACCCAGGGCCCTGAGAACATCGGCTGCTGTTACTACTGAGTGATCCAAGATCGCCGCTACATGGAGTCTGAGATTTTCTATCCTTTCCGGGGTGAGAAAAATCTTTGACTGAATCGAATCCAACCATGCCCCGATGAAGTCTATGATCTGAACCGGAGCCAGGTGGGACTTGTTGATATTGATCGTGATGCCTAACTTGTGAGCCAGACCAAGGAAGTAGTGTGGGGCCTGACACAAGCGACGTTTGGTGGATGCAGTGAAGAGCCAGTCATCTAGGTAGGGGAATACCTGAATGCCCTGAAGTCTCAGGTGAGCCGCTACGACCGCCATAACCTTGGTGAACACCCTGGGGGCTGTGGTGAGACCAAAGGGTAGGGCTCTGAACTGAAAGTGACTGGCCCCTAGCCAGAAGCGTAGAAACCTCTTGGAGCTCCTGTGGACCTTGATGTGATAGTAAGTGTCCTGGAGGCCTACCGAGCACATCCAGTCGCATTCTCTCAGAAGCGGTAGAATGGACTGTAGAGTGATCATCTGGAATTTTTGTTTCTCTACCAACAGGATGAGGATAGACAGGTCCAGAATGGGCCTGAGGTCCACCATCTTCTTTGGCACTAAAAAGAACCTGGAGTAGATGCCTGATCTGGACTGATCTAGGGGGACCGGCTTGATGGCTCGTTTTAGTAGCAGCTTTGAAACCTCTAAAGCTGCAGCCTCCCTGTGAGCGGGTGGAACATCTGGAAGGCGTGCTGGAGTTATGGGACATGAAATGAAGGGGATAGAATATCCTCTGGATATGATGTTTAACACCCAGCGGTCTGCAGTAATGGACTCCCATGCCGCTGGATGTAAGGAAAATCTTCCCCCGACTGCCTCCAGAGTAGAGCAGCCGGGCAACCCCTCAGGGTTGCTGTGCGGGTCTGTCGGAAAAAGGTTCCCTAGACCCAAAGTTTCTGGGACCCCCTCTGCCTCTGGGATGGCGTCGGTCGTGTACCCTCTGCCTCTGGGGGAAGAATATTCCTGAGTGTCACGAAAGGACTGTGATTTCCAGAACCACATCTTCTTTTGCCCCTTTTGGTTCCTGGAATAGGACCTCTAGGGGTTAGAGAAGCGGATTCCAATGGCTGACAAAGTCTTTCTGTCCTTCTCACTCTGGGTTAGTGTGTCACGTACAGTCTTCCCAAACAGGGATGATCCATCGAAAGGGGCGTTGATGAAAGACGCCTTAAAGGGGTCCACAAACTGACACAGTCTGATCCAGGCGTGACGCCTTAAGGCAACGTCTGTACCAGCAGCCCTAGCGGCTCCATCCGTAGCATGAGAGAGGAGATGCATAGATGTATTAATCACTGATTTCAGTGTAGTCATATTCGCAGTGAAAGACTGCTTGTCCTGTTACGAGGTGACTCAGTTAATTCCGATATAAGGTCTCGCTGCAATCGGATAACATGTGCCAAGTAATTCAGTGCACGAATAGAAAATGTCGCTGACGAGTAAATGCGCTTCCCAAAACGATCCATCGAACTGGGCTCTATGTCTGGTGGATGAACCGAGGAACTCTCCTGTGCCAGTGCCTTCTTTGTGGCAGCTGCAACCACCAAAGAGTCTACCGGGGCTCCTTTGGACCATGCCTGCCTGTCTGACGGCGGGGAAAGAATTTTGTCTGGCCTTTTGGGTATAGGCTCTACGGTGTCAGGATCCTTCCATGCCCTAGTGGTGATGAGGTCCACCAAAGGGTCCGCTGGAGGGGAGACCCAGGAAGTAGATAGGCCCGCGCCAAAGGCCTCAAGGAATACGGACTCATCTGCACAGGGTTTGGGGGCTGACCACCCTCCTCTTTGGCAGAGGATCTCCATAATGTCTCCGAACAAGACGTCCTCGGTAGGTGATCTGGGGGAACCCTCTCCTTCATCCAAGTCCATATCAGTGGTAATGGACTCAGGGGAATCCAAGTGTCTCCTCTTACACTTGCACTTACGAGGTTCCTCTCCAGTGGGACTCTCTGGAGAGAATTCATAAGCCTCCGGGGGTTCCCTGAGGGGAACAACCTGGGGTTGCTTTGGCATGGGCTGTCCCTGAGACAGGGTAATGGGAGCAGAATCCAAAATCAGAGGGATCTGGGTAGGATCCGAGTAGGTGAGCTGTGGTCTCAACCCCTGGGATTGAACCCTTTCCACTGCACCGAATGCTGATGGAGAGCACACTTCTGTAGAATGCAAGGATGAGGCTCTCCCCGGCACCGAAGCAGGGATCGGAGCCGACGGAGGGGTAGTCCAAGCACCGAGGATGGGATCCGAAAGAGCGAGATCCCGACCCTCGAGTCCGACTCCCCAACCACGGCTCCGAGAGTCCCCTGGATCCGAGATCGGATCCGAGGAACTCAAGGTGATGGCCGGTGTCAAGGACATGAGAACCATTGGCGCCGACCCAACATCTCTGAAAGGTCTCAGACCTGAGAACCCCGAAATGTCGGGTCATATCTGGGAAGGAGCAATAGGGTGGAACATAGTTGGAGAGGGCCCTGGTAAGACCCCCATCTGAATCTGGTTCTGGATGAACCTCTTCATCAGCCTGTCCATATCAAGGTTGGAGATACTCCAAGTCGACCTGGAGGAAGCGACCGACTAGGGTCTGGGCCGGATCTGAGGGGAGTACCTTGGCTCCGATGACTCCGTCGGCTCCGGCAAGAAACGGGGAGAGCGAAGCAGAGGAGAACGAGACCTGGGTGCCTTTGAAGAGGGGCTGGAGAAAGACTCCCTGTCCGGTGATCTTTTTCTGGGCCTGTCCCTCTCTGTTGCGCTTCTCCTTCTCTCTTCTGTCCCTACCTCTCTGGGACGACTCCAATGAAGCAGGCCTGGAGGGAGGTTAAGTCCCTGCCTGCACAGTGTCACTGACTGGGGAGGAAACCGAGGCAGACTCCAGGGCAGAAGTTGGTAGCAGACCCTTAGCCATGAGCTTAGCTTGACAATCCTTCAACGCCCTAGAGTTAAAGCCTCAGCAAATGTGGCAGGATGTAGACAGATGGGCGACCCCTAAACATAGAAAACACAGAGTGTGGTCATCGGCTGGTGAGAGCTTATGACCACACTCTGTGCACTTCTTAAATAGAACCTTAGGCTGCTCAGCCATAGTAGAGGTAGTACAAGCCCTAACGGCCCACTCACACACACACTTAAACAGGGATTGGGCCTAGGCGGGAAACCAATATCACAAACAAAACACTTATAATTAACTATTTTTTTTTTTTTTACAACTAACATGACCAAACGCGAAGGGAGGAAAAAAAGGGAAAGGTACTCACACTCAGCAATCACCAAAAGACCAAAAAACCTTACCACCTTGCTTAGAGCTCAGAGACCACTATGCTGACTCTTAGAGCGGCAAATGAGATCTGGGGCTAGATAGGAGGAAGTGATGTAATATAGGTAAGGGAGGAGCTTGGAGCTCAGAGCTGATGCTTGAAAAGTTTTGCATAATCGGATCCGTATACCCCATATGTGCAGAATGAATGAAGTCAACTACTTCAGATCAGCTAGTACTCGCAGATGGGTCCACAGAAACAAGGCAAACATAATCAACAAAATTTCCAACTGCCACAGCATACAATTATATAGCACATCTCTACTCTAGGCCAAACGTCCATGACATCATTGAGTTGCTAGTGAAACATGTTGTAAACTAGTTCTTTTCTTCAGCACAGCAGTCACCAAGGCTTGTGAAAACATATGAGCATGTTTTTCTCTGCATCAAATCTGAATTGTGTCTCAGTGTTTTTATAGCCATTACATTCCACTGATCTTTTAACCTTGTTTTATTGTTATATTAGCAGTAGCTGCTGTGATGTCTAGAGGATCAGTACAGTCCCGATCCCTTGACATCTGGACAAAGTGTTCCTTTTTTACCACGAGGACACTGTAGGTAAACAAAACATGACTGAAAGGGGGGAATACATTGTTGCATTCAGCTTATCATAATGCTTATTTTAGCTTTTCATGACCTCTGGCTTCACACTCACTATGTAAAAATGCCTCTTCGTGGGAACTATTTGGTGAAATAATCCACTCAGGATGACACATCAGGTAAAGAGACTCAGTGAATCAATCAAGGGACTAGAATATGGAGTCTGAAAACTTTCCAAGTTAATTGTTTCTGTAAAAATAATATACCACTGCACTTCTGCCTTGAAAAGAGCCTACTAGCCTAGTGGGATTAACCTGTTCAACAAAGGATACATATAATAAACAAATAAATATCTTCAGTATATCAGTCAAATGAAATGAAGGTTACATCTTCAACAGAAATCAAAGAGGGCAACTGCCCTTTAATTTTAAGGTGCTCCCCCTCATCAATATCTTTAGTTTCTTATGTCTTTAATGTTAATGTTGAAAACAGAAACATCTGTCTCACAAACCACCTGAGAAGGAAACTCTGAACACTGACAGAACAGAAAAGGTAGACAATTACAGATCCTGAGATGATACCAAACTGACCAATTCTTCTGTAAAATATTTGCAGGTAGTGAATGGCATATATTCCTCTCTTTAATGTTTGCAGTCAGCGAATGGCATATATTCCTATCTGAAATGTTTGCAATTGGTGAATGGCATACATTCCTGTATGAAATGTTTCCAGTCGGTGAATAGCATTCATTTCTATCTGAAATGTTTGCAGTCAGTGAATGGCATACACTCCTGTCTGAAATGTTTACAGTCGATAAATGGCATACATTCCTCTGTGAAATACTTGCAGTCGCAGAATGGCATACATTCCTCTCTGAAATGTTTGAATTAAGTGAATGGCAGATATCCTTTGTGAAATGCTTGCTGTTGGTGAATGGCCTATACTCCTCTCTGAAATGTCTGCAGTTAGTGAAAGCATACATTCCTCTATAAAATGTTTGCAGTCAGTGAATGGCATACATTTCTCTCTGAAATGTTTGCAGGTAGTGAATGGCATACATTTCTCTCTGAACTGTTTGCAGTCAATGAATGGCATATATTCCTCTGAAATGTTTGCAGCCAGTGAATAGCATATATTCCTTTGCAAAATGTTTGCTGTCAATGAATGGCATATACTCCTCTCTGAAATGTTTGCAGTCGGTGAATGACATACATTCCTCTCTGAAATGTTTGCAGTCAGTGAATGGCATACGTTTCTCTCTGAAATGTTTGCTGTCAGTGAATGGCATATATTCATCTGAAATGTTTGCATTCGGTGAATGGCATACATTCCTCTCTGAAATGTTTACAGTCAGTGAACGGCATACATTCCTCTCTGAAATGTATGTATATATATATATATATATATATATATATATATATATATATATATATATATATATATATTTACAGTCGGTGAATGGTATATATATATATATATATATATATATATATATACTTCTATACTTCTCTTGGACTTGTTTACAGTATGGGAATGGAATACACTCCTCTCTGAAATGTTTACAGTCTATGAATGGCATACATTCCTCTGTGAAATGTTTGAATTAAGTGAATGAAAGACATCCTCTGTGAAATGTTTGCTGTCTGTGACTGGCATATATTCCTCTGCGAAATGTCTGTAGTTGGTGAATGGCATAAATTCCTCACTGAAATGTTTGCAGTCGGTGAATAGCATACATTCCTCTGTGAAATGTTTGCAGTTGGTGAATGGCAGCCATTCCTCCCTGAAATGTTTGCAGTCATTGAATGGCAGACATTCCTCACCTAAATGTTTGCAGTTGGTAAATGGCATACATTCCTCTCTGAAATGTTTGGAATCAGTGAATGGCAGTCATTCCTCTCTGAAATGTTTGTAGCTGGTGAAGGGCAGACATTCCTGTGTGAAATATAACCAACTGAATTCACCAAGGTAGAAGCAGCAAAACAAAACGATGTGGCATGAAAGGAATAGCGTATTACAAATTTTATTCTCCGCTTTCGTCAACAGACTTCTTCAGAGTGATAAAAAACAGAACAAACACACGTAACTTAAATACTTAAAAATAAGTTAATTATTCAATCAAATAATAAAAAAATCAATCAACAACCCTGTTGGGACTATTCATCCTTTTGTTTACGTGAAATGTAAGGAAATTATGTCGCTACCCTTATTAACATGTAATTTACGATGTTTTAAGTAACATTTTACATTTATAACATCGTTTAACCCAGGAGGGGAATCAGATTTTAATCTTATTTGCCAATCAGTCTCCCTTTGCTGCAAATAATTTTTATAATCACCATCCCTCATATCTTTGCTGCAAACCTCTAAAACAGAAAACAAAAATTTCTTAAAATTAGAACACACTAAAGTATGCTTAAAAAGAGCATTGGTGTCTTCTCTCTTTTTAATACAATAAAGATGTTCCCTAATGCGGGTTTTTAATTGCCTGGTGGTCATTCCAACATAAAACGCCGGGCATGTTGAACATAGGGCAATATAAATAACCCATTGGGTGCAACAATTAACAAAGCCCGGTACCGCAAAGGTCCTATTTGTCGAAGACACCGAAATGTAAGGGCCCAAAGAAATGTATCGGCACATATTACAGTGGTGGCAACAATGCATACCCTTTTTATTGCTAAAATCCCTTATATTGCCACCACTTTGATGTTCCAAAATTCTTTTTAAATTAAAATTATTTCTATGAATAAAAAATGGCTTGTCTCCTAAAATGTCAAACATGTCTGAATTCCCTTTTATAACCCTCCAGTTTTTTTCCAACAAATGTTTTATACGTTGCCAATCAGAATTCATTTCTAAAGAACAAGTTAAAGCCAACATTAATCTCCCTACTGTTCACATTGCTAATTTGATCAATAGTGAGGTTAGAAATCATATTTAATAAAGGTGGACAATGTGATCTATGCTTTTGGTGAATTTCCGCAGCAATCCCTGTTAATAGGGATCCCCCGTACCCTCGATCTAAAAACAGGGAGGTGATAAAATCAAATTCTTTGAATAAATCTTCCTCCCTGGAGGTCATACGGCAAGCTCTGATGAACTGTCCCCTAGGAATGTTGGTTGTTATATGTTTAGGGTGTCCACTGCGAAAATGCAAATACCCATTATAAAAAGTTTTTTTCCGGTATATGCGACTATGGAACCTTCTCTCATGTGTATCCCACCATAGGGAAACATCCAAAAAGTTTACACATAACCCTACGTCACCTATCACAAATTTTAAAAAAGGGGACAAGGTATTAATCTCTAACAAGAAAGTGTCAACAATTTGTTGATTGCCTTCAATAATAAAAAAAATGGAGGGTTATAAAAGGGAATTCAGATATGTTTGACATTTTAGGAGACAAGCCATTTTTTATTCATAGAAATAATTTTAATTTAAAAAGAATTTTGGAACATCAAAGTGGTGGCAATATTAGGGATTTTAGCAATAAAAAGGGTATGCATTGTTGCCACCACTGTAATATGTGCCGATACATTTCTTTGGGCCCTTACATTTCGGTGTCTTCGACAAATAGGACCTTTGTGGTACCGGGCTTTGTTAATTGTTGCACCCAAGGGGTTATTTATATTGCCCTATGTTCAACATGCCCGGCGTTTTATGTTGGAATGACCACCAGGCAATTAAAAACCCGCATTAGGGAACATCTTTATTGTATTAAAAAGAGAGAAGACACCAATGCTCTTTTTAAGCATACTTTAGTGTGTTCTAATTTTAAGAAATTTTTGTTTTCTGTTTTAGAGGTTTGCAGCAAAGATATGAGGGATGATGATTATAAAAATTATTTGCAGCAAAGGGAGACTGATTGGCAAATAAGATTAAAATCTGATTCCCCTCCTGGGTTAAACGATGTTATAAATGTAAAATGTTACTTAAAACATCGTAAATTACATGTTAATAAGGGTAGCGACATAATTTCCTTACATTTCACGTAAACAAAAGGATGAATAGTCCCAACAGGGTTGTTGATTGATTTTTTTATTATTTGATTGAATAATTAACTTATTTTTAAGTATTTAAGTTACGTGTGTATGTTCTGTTTTTTATCACTCTGAAGAAGTCTGTTGACGAAAGCGGAGAATAAAATTTGTAATACGCTATTCCTTTCATGCCACATCGTTTTGTTTTGCTACTTCTACCTTGGTGAATTCAGTTGGTTATTGTTCATTTTTTGGCACTTGTGTTATTCCTGTGTGAAATGTTTGCAGTCAGTGAATGGCAGACATTCCTCTGTAAAACATTTGTAGTCGATGAATGGCCGACATTCGCTGACCAGTCTTGATCTGTACCACTATTGCTGGGATGGATCATCATTGGTCCACCTGTTGCCATTATCTTTCTTCCAGCTAGGACCAATGTATGTGTCTTCTCCGATACTAACCGTACTTAATAAGGTAATAATTTACTCCTCTTTGTCCAGTTTTTAGCCACAGGAAACATTTCTTTACTTATTCATTTATTTTATGCTCTAACTTTTTTTTGGACAAAAACCTGACCTCATACCAGATTTGTATTTTAGGTAATAAAAAGGCTTTAGGTACTTTTATTACATTCCATCCATGAACTTCTTACGAAGATGTTTGCACTCAGCTGATGTATACTGGATTCACTGATAATGCCACAGTGACAGGAAATCTTTTGGGATAGCTGTTTTTTAAGTATACTTGTTAAAGGACTTCTATAAGGAAATTACAAGAATAAATCCTAGTTCCTTACTAACACTGGTCCTCAAACAGAGACAATGAACTTTAACTTTTCCTAGAAGTTAAAGAGAGAGAGAGAAGTAAGTAGAGAAATAAATCTGGATTGTGGCACACCTAAGTAATGGGAAGAACTGGAAAAGAAATAATTCTAAAGCTCATGTTATACAATTTTCTCCATGAAAATGAATAGAACAGACTGTTGTTAATCTGTAATAAGTCCTGAGAAAGAGCAAGCCAGCATCAGCAAACATTCCATCTTCAGTGGAGCCCAGTGAGAGACAATGATGGTTCAAATAGTCAGACACATCATGCTTGGAAATGGTATAATGACATCAGACCTACATTCAAAAGACTATTCACTTTCTTATTAATAACTGCAGCAACAGTACCTTTCAAAGCTCATTAAATTTTTTTTTAGCGCAGCACGTACACAGGGTACCGTGACACAAGGTCAGTTCAGTGGACTAGTACAGAGGTAGGGTGTCTGTTTGTTCCATTAGTGACCTGAGTTCAGGAATGGACTCAGGTGGTTGGTAAATTTGGCCAAGGGGGTACAGGATGAAGTGGCTAACAGCCAGGTCTCCCATCCCAAGAGTTTTTTGGTATTTTTGTGTGTGTGTGTGTGTGTGTGTGTGTGTGTGTGTGTGAGACATCTGGTAGAGACCAGGATACTTGCAGGCCATCTAAGGGGAGCAGTGATGATGTTCAGCTCTTGAGGTGCAGATGACACTCCGGGTGTGCTGATATCACTGCATAAAACACTCCCATAGTTAAGGATCCTGACTGGCTGCTGTATTAAAGATGACTCTTGGTTTCTCATCCATAACTCCCGATTCAATGTCTTGTTCCCCCAGACTCTAGAAAATGTATACGAGCAGGTAGATTTCCCAAAGAATAAGGTGGGCTCACCAAGTTAAAGGTCATATACATGGTTATCTGGAAAGCAGCAATTACAGCCAGGGCAGGCAAGGGCACGAGTGCACAGCCATGGGTTAAAAGGAGTTGAGGGGGAATAATTTGACCAAAACTCTATAATACAAGTTCTATAAAACATTATAGGTTCATAGGTTGGTACTGAGCTATCTGCCCGAAGGCATATATTAGCCCAGCCACATTGTGCGGTATTCACCGCCCCTTTAGTAGTTCCCTAGACCCTTGTACTAGCAGCTAGTACCCTTGGCCCCTATCTAGTAGTGATGTTGGTGTGATCCCCGGTGTGAACTTTCTGTTACCCATTCACTCATCAAGGTTCCTCTTGAAGAGTGATAGTGAGGGGCTCTGTCTTATGTAGATCGGGACCCTGTTCCATAGTAAGGGAAGTCTCTGCAAAGGGAATCTATCCCTCCAGCATGTTCTAGTCATTGTTGTGTTGAGATTTATATCCCTAGAGTGTGTAGCTCGAGTAGATTTGGTTTCGCTAAGATGGAGCATGTTCAACAATTCTGGGTTGGACATGGCTCTGTATGTTAGACAGAGATCGCCTCTGAGAAAGCGGTATGCAACAGAGAACAGTCTTAGCTTTTTCAATCATGCTGCATAGGGCAAATGTTTGAGGCCAGCAATTCTCTTCGTTAGGTACCTCTGTGGTGTCTCCAGCTGCTGCAGATGTCTAGCCAGGTACATTCCAATTGGTGCATTGTACTCAATAATAGGTCTGATGAGGGAAGAGTAGAGGGGCACCATAACATCCTTAGATCTTGATGCAAACCCTTTCATGATCAGATGGGTCACACAGAAGAATTTTCTAACCACTTTGGCAACATGGTTATCAAAGGAAAGCTGGCTATCTACTTGGGTCCCTAGATCCCTTATTTCTTCTTCAGATTTCAGGGGATTACCTCCTAAGTTGTAGTTTGCGGGCACTCTGTTTTTTCCAAAGGTTATTACTACACATTTTTTTGCATTTAGATTGAGACCATGGCTTTGACACCATGCATCAGTCTCATTTAGGCCCTTCTGGAGGATCTCCATGTCGGCCGGAGACTCTATCATAGCACCCAGTTTGCAGTCGTCTGCAAACTTAGTCAGCCACAGCCCTTCTGTGCTTGCCTGTACTTCTGAGAAGTATATGCCAAACAGGAGGGGCCCCAGGACAGAGCCCTGAGGCACACCACTCGTTACTGGTCTGGATTCGGACATAGATCCCACTACTCTTACTTTATGGGATCTGTCTGACAGCCAGTTTGCGATCCATCTTGTGATGTAAGGGTTTATGCCCAGGCTAGTGAACTTATCAATAATACCCAAATGGGGAATGGTGTCAAATGCTTTAGCAAGGTCAAGGTAAGCCATGTGTACCTCCTTTCCCTTATCTATAGCCTGAGCAACTCTCTCAAAGAAATCCACCAGGTTCAGGAGCCATGATCTGCCCTTGACGAAGCCGAACTGTGTGGGGTCCAGCGACTGGAGGTTCCCAATCTCTCCATTTATGAGTTCCATAATGATTCGCTCCATAGCCTTACAGATCAGACTGGTCAGGCTTATTGATCGGTAGTTCCCAGGGTCAGTTGTGGCCCCACCCTTGTGTAGCGGGACCACCATTGCCATGCGCCATTCTCTGGGCACATATCCTGTGGAGAGGCTGAGACTGAACAGGGTATTAAGATGCGGGGTTAATTCCTTTTGGAGCTCGCGTATGACACAGCCTGGGACACCATCTGGTCCCATGGAGGCATTGTTTTTAGCTTTAGATAGAGCCTTGTTAACCAACATATCAGTAATAATTGGACTTACACAATCCCCTGGAATGGTAATAGGCCCTGTAGGTGGTGAGGGGGGGGGGGATTTGCACTGAACCTGTCAGGCAAGATGTTGGCAATGTCAGAAGGGTCAGTGTATTTTGTTCCATTTTGTACTAGCTCAGAACAGACCTGAGCGTTGCCATTTAAGTTTTTGACGTAGCCATAGAAGGCCTTATGGTTATCCTTGGCATCCTTGGCAACTTTCTTTTCAAAATTAGCTTTAGTTGACTTGATGAGAGCCCTCAATTTCTTACTAATGCTGATAAGGGATGATTTTTCTACTTGAGATTTGGCCTTTTTTTGTATAAGTCTCCTCCTTTTATTGTAAAGTTTGCTTATGGCCGGGGTCCACCAGACTGGTTTCTTCTTGCTTGAGGAAGGAGTCTTGGTTTTATTTGGGATAGCACGGTCCATGCAATCCTGAAGATACATATTATGTATTTTTACATATTTCAGAGGGAGCATGCACCACTGCATACATAGGTTCATAGGTAGGTACTAATCTACTTCTTCAGAGTGATAAAAAACAGAACAAACACACGTAACTTAAATACTTAAAAATAAGTTAATTATTCAATCAAATAATAAAAAAATCAATCAACAACCCTGTTGGGACTATTCATCCCATGCTTTTGCCTCCCACGTGGTTTGTCACTCTGTCAAGCAGGGCCACAGAAGTGATTCCCGGGGGGAATTTCCTGTTTCCCATTCACTCATCAAGATTCTTCTTGAAGAGTGCTAATGAGGAGCTCTGCCTCACCTGTATGGGGACCTTATTCCAGAGCAAGGGGAGTCTCTGGGACACAAATATGTCCCTCCAACACGTCCTGTTTACTGCTGAGGTCAGGTTTAGGTCCCTTGAGCGTGTAGCTCTAGTGGATTGGGTTTTCCTTAGGTGGAGCATTTCCAGTAATTCTGGGTTTGACATAGCCTTGTATGTCAGGCAGAGATCACCTCTGAGTAGCCAGTAAGCGACCAAGTACAGTTTGAGTTTTTTTAGCCTCATGGCATAGGGCATCTGTTTAAAGCCTGTTATCCTCTTTGTGATGTATTTTGAGGCCTCTCCAGATGTTGCAGGTGTCTTGTAACGTACATCCCGAACAGGCATTATATTCAATAAAGGGACTAATGAGTGATGAGCAGAGGGGGGGACAATAACTTCCTTTTTCCTAGATGCAAACTCCTTTGTGATAAGGTGGGCCATGTAGAAGGATTTTCTAACCACATTAGCAATATGGTTGTCAAAGGAGAAGTTGCTATCCATCTGAGTCCCTAGGTCTCTTATCACACACTCTGTGTTAAGTGGAGCTTCTCCCCTTATTAAGATATTCTTAGTGTGAAGTCTGAAGAAAAGGAAAATGCATTAACATTTGTGCAAAACCAAATCTTTCTCTCTCTTACTTCAAGACAATAGACAAAACAGGAGATTTCCTGCCATCATTTGATCTCTGGTCATTAAAAGGCTTTTATAGTCTAAGATAGTATACCAGATCACTTAAAGGGTACCTACAAATAGCTGTGAAGAGTACATTCTCCACAAATGTAAGTCCCTGCCCAGGAAGAACCCTAGGAAAAGACCAGTGTTGTGATGTTTCATATAAAAGGCAGGAAGTGTGTGCTAATATGACACTATAGACCAAGAAATGTGTCCGAGGAAGATGCAGGTCATCAACACTCTTAAGAGTTGCTGTTGTTTTTCTTTCGGCTTTTCCCGGTTAGGGGTCGCCACAGCGGAACTCCGGTCCGCTAATGATTGGCAGTAGATTTTTGCAGTGCCAAGGAGCCAGCTTGATGCCCAACCTTCAACGAAGGCACGCCCATTCACGCATGTATTTCGAATGCACTCGACCGCGGGGAGGACATGCAGACGCCACACAGAAGGCACGCCAGCCGAGAAACAAATGGGAGAACCTCTTGCTGTGAGGCGACAATGCTACCACTGTACCACCGCAGCTTAACACTCTTAAGAGTAATGACGCATATTAAGTCTTTAAAATATACAGAAAATAAACTGATACTCAGAAGGCATTAAATAATACCTCCCCTCCAATTTCTTTGCATTACTAAACAGTTCTTCCAGAAAAATTTGAGAAATACAGCAAGCTATCCCAAAAAGTTTAGACTCAGAAAATACATATGAAAACTTGCCTCACGACAGGGACACTGATAGAACACAAACACCTAAATAGGAAGGAATAATTGTGACAAACAGGAGAAGGAGGGAGAAATTAAAAGGGGAAATGATTACTTATTAAATGGAGGGATTCAGTGTACCAAAACAATGTAAATAACATCAAAATTTATATGTCAGAGGTACTTAATACTGAAGTTGCTTGTGAAATAAAATATAAAAATTGTTGTACATATGTGTTTGTGAGTTACAGACAAACAGATAGAGACATGGAAGTGACATGGTTTAGAGCTTTGCCTCACAGATATAAGGTCCACACTGTTCATTGTGTGATGTTTGCATGCTCTCCCCATGCTTGTGTTGGGCTCCTCCTAAAAACATGCTGCATATTTCTGTTCAAGGATGAACTGTATCATGTCCATACCTACCCCTCCCAGTTGTACTTGGGATATCTGCCATTACAGGGCACCCACAAAAGCTTTGGGAAGCAGCACATACTCTAGATGGTGCCTCTCATGGTATGTTGTGTGGCCATCCAATTTAGGAATGAGTTGTGGTGAAAACTATCCTCTTGATATGAGAACATGAACTGAGACTATGTGCTGTGTCAAGACTTGCTACTTCGCAATGCAAAAATTAGCTTAAGGTGATGTGGTCACATTGACTGTCACTTGAAATGGGAAAGAGATTTGTCATTGCTAACTTAGTTGAAGATCTGGCCTACTTTGACGTATACCAGGGACCCATGTTAATGGTGTGAGAGGTCTACATGCCCCGATTAGCTAGGGTGGACATGTCATAAAGCTCATTAGCCCTGTATCAGTAAGCTATTGAATAGGTTACCTGAGATACCTCTCTGGATGTAAAACCAGTCAACCAGCCAAAAATGAACTAAGGATTGGTACACTGAATATAGGTTTATTAGTGGGATGTAGTTTGGAAGTGGTTGACATGATAAGGAGACCGGATAAGAACGGAAATCACAAGATTACCTACAAGAATGGTCTAACTGCAAGTCAGACATGCCTCCTCCTACTAAGGAAACAGCATTGGGGTCAAGATAAAGGCTGCAAGGTCATTTCAAGTGAAACAGTAGGCCTACTGCACAAATTGCTGGTGACTCAGTCAGCTACAAGTAATAGTAAGAGAAGGTTCTGATGTCAAAAGAGGCTAATCTGAACACCCTGAAATCAAAGGAAATACTCCGGGATCTAGCACCTCAGAAAGAAGAGGAAATGACTGGAGCTCAAAAGAGAATGACAGCATATCAAAACAGCATAAGTAAAGACAAACTTGAATAGATATGTAGCTGAGCCAGATATGGAAGGAAGGTAATCACAATGGCAAAGAGCAAGGTTTGAATGAAACACTACCAGCTTCTGAAAGGTGACTCAGAAGATGACACAAAGATCTAGCATTTTGCAAGGCAATTACAAAAAGATAAAGAAGATTGTTAGCACTGCAAGCCAACTTTAAGAAGCTTCTAAATGAAGATAGTCCTACAGAAACTGTACTGCCACACCCACAGCCTACAATGAAAAAAGGAGGAGGACCCACCATGGAAGAAGTACAAAGTGCACTAAGAAAGGTTTAGTAGGAGGCTCAAATGAAACCACTAAAGATGTGAGCAAAATGGTAGGTACATTAGAGGAAAAATGCCTCCTAAGTGCCCTCATTATAGTAGGGAGACAGGTATATCCCGGATGACTAAAGAATAAGCATTCTGGTGCCACTGTAGAAAAAAATAAGGGTAAATTCACAACTGGGGGTGGTGCAGATATTTCAACTCTTGTCACACTGTCTGAAAATGCTGGAAAGGGTGACTGATAAATTAATATACCACGTACTAGAAAGTAAAGTAAGAGAAAAGAGTGAGATTCAGATCAGGATGTAGTACTACTGACCTGATGTTTGCATTAAGACAGACAGATGGACAATGGAAAAGAAGCTAGGGATGAGGAAAGTGTCCAGGCGAGCATTCCTTGCTTAGTCTAATTATGGGGGCTGCCAAGAAAGCAATTACTAGAAAATGGAAATCAAAGTGTAAACCAACTCTACTAGAAGTAGTGAATATAGTAACAGAGATGAAAAAAACTGGGACTGGGATCTTTAGAAACAGGTAGGAGCAAATTACACAGGAAAAATGGGAAATGTGGAAATAATACATGTAGAGGAGGAATGAAGTTTAACAGAAGGCAGGATTTGAATTAGCTATCTAATGTTTGACTGACAATGACTGGATAGATTATAAGTGATGTATAATGTTTACAACTAAATTATGTCAGTATACTTTGTGATGTATAATGTTTGCAACTAAAATTATGTCACTATGGTTTGTTTTCATTTATATAAATGCACAACTGACTATGCCATATGTGATAATTTAATAAACATGTTTCTTGTTTAAAAAAAAGGTAGCCCCAGTCACAGAAAAAGTCAAGGAAAACAGATTGCAGTGGATCAATCACAGGTGCAGAAACACTCAAGATGACCTGGTAAAGAACAGTTGGATGACAAGTCAAGAGGAGATAAGGACATTCAGCCAAAAGATATGTGTGATATAAGACCTCAGACAGGTGGGCATGATTGTCTTAAAAAGCAGGAGAGTGGCTCTGAATCAAAACAGTGGCAGCAGTTGATATGACACCCCACCTCCATGTAAAAATGGGAAAAGAGGTTTGATGATGAGGACTGTGAATGATTTCATCTGTAGCTAAAGCAGCCCAAAACACACCTCAATGGCCAGTCACAGACAAAGACCACATAAAAACTCTTGAAACTTTTCAAGTGTCTATTCACATATGCTCATTTTTCAACTGGTTATTCAGGTGACTGGTAGACCTTACCATGTTAGTTTAATTTCGGGGAGCATTTGGCAGTGGGGATTTTCAGTATCATGACTGTGGCAGACTATACTGTCAGAATACCATGGACAATGGGGTGGTTATTACAACCACAAATGACCATTCCTCATCTCCTTCAAGGTAGCTCTTTCCCCTTCTTAAACCATGGCATAACCTCATTGAAAACTGTCTTACATAGAGGAAATAGAGGGACACAGTTCCACCAAATGAATGCTTAATCTGAATTGCAAGTATTACTATAAGAGTGGTCATAAAGTGGCCTAAGTTCTTATGTTTTAGCAGTTCACTCCAGTCTTTTCACATGTACTGTCAGGTCCTGTGCAGGTGTAGTACAATGGTTCCAAAAGCTAAAAGCTAAAAACAGCTCAGAAGACATTCCCAGAGAGCAGTGGCTAGTTAAACTTATCAGAAATGGTGACTATAACACCCTGCCTATCAGATAACATATCATCTGAAGTAGAGTTCAGTGAGAGAACAATGTTAAAAGCTGAACTATAAGCTATGATCAACTAACAAAGAATGTTAGCCAGGAAGGCCTGATTTTTCTGCCAACAAAAAAAAAACTTAAGGTGGGATTGAGAAAGGGTCATGATAGAACAAAGATCTACAAGTGCTGTTGCTTCATGTCCTGAAGAGGTTTTGTCCACAATTCAGAAAAGAGAACTGTAGATATGCCATAGTACCCAGTGCATCATTATAGCCAGGACTGGACAGCAAAGAAGAGTTGTCTACTGAGGTACATCCCAGCAGCAATGATTCCATCCTCTGGCTACACACAGGTATGCCTGCATATAACGCTGCCAGAAGAATATGTTGGCAGTACACAGAGGAAATGTATGCGTGGATCAGAAACTGTTACATGATATAGTATGGAATAGAATATTAATGGTATCCCTTTCATCTCTGTAACATCCCTGGGTCCAATGGCACATCACATAACACCACAAAGGCTTCTGCAGGGTACCTATAACAATTTCTAACAGCTGACACAGTTTCCCAGTGGTCATCCATTCAAAAACTGAACACCAATCCACCCAACATGAGCCCTCCGCACAGCCAACACTAGTACAAGACACACCACATTGTGCCAGTCTGATGCCTGCCTATAGATGCAGTATTCCACTGGCAGTGCAGATGCAAAGTCCAGAGTGGATAACAAACTGATGTCTGTATGCAGTGATGTATAAAGACCTCTGTACACAGACTTCATTTCCCCAGCTACAATGACCATACACCAAAGGTAACTGTATGGAAGACATGAAGGGGGCATATACCACCTTAGAGGATTCTAGGTACCAAGGCTATCTTACCACCTTCTTGAATGCATTTCAGAATCCAAGTTCATTAGCATCTGATATTCTCATGCAAGGTTACAGCTGCATATCTTTAATAGGAAAATGTGCCATACATGCACTATAGTGCTCACTACAATGCCACTAGCCCTTTAGCAGGGTGGAGGTTCCAGGCAGAGTGGCAGGGCAGTGCAAAAGCAGATGTGCTCTATGTAGTGCCACTCATCATTTGAGAGGAAGGATGGCTCTGGTAACAGAGGCAGAGCACAACAATATTAGTCTAAGTGTACCAGTTAAGTGCAGATGTCAAAAACATCTGAAGTTATACGCATAAATGGCTACAATAATATTGTATTGGTGTCCCTTGTATACATATAATTTCAACTTCTGCTACATGTTTTAATTAGGAAAAACAACCAAATAAAGTGAAAATGTGGTGTGAGAGCAAACAAAGGAGGTAGATATCCAAAAAGCTTTAAGAAGACAATTATGGGGACAATAAAAACATTTTATTAGTCCACTGAGTGCTTTCATCTAATCACTTCTGGGACTTCAGAATGAAATAACTGTCAAAACACTCTTCCATTTATATACACATCAATCAAATTAATTAATTAGTCTACCTACAAAGATCTTTAAAGGTACATGAACCTGACTTTTCATGAAACTAAGCACAAAGATAGTACATACACAATTTAAACAATAATAAATAGATTCCCTGCTGAAGTTTAAAATCATGTACTATTATTTTTAGGAATTCACTTATTTTAACAACAAACACAGAAAATAAATCTTTTATAATTTAGATGCCCAGAGTTTTAAAACTGGCTGCACTGAAATATGATCGCCCAAGTCAGGGGGTGAAAAGGCATTTAGTTTAAACTGCCACAATAGTTCTTTATACAGGGGTCCAGGGGTGTCCAACCTTTTTGGCTTATGGGCCACTTACCAAGCCATTCAGGGACCTCTTACCATACTTTGCATTCAAAACAATATGTTGTATGATATATCAAGGGCCAGCTAAAATGCTTCAGTGGGCTGGCTTGTGGCCCTAGGGCCATCTGTTGTACACCCCTACCATAGCCTATTCTTCCAATCCTCTGCATGAGGGTTGATTTCTACCTGTTCCAGAATACCAAACTTAAATTCATTATGAGAAATAGCATATAAGGTGTGTTTAAATAGGACACTGTTGATGCTCTTATGTTTAATACCATACACATGCTCATAAATTCACAAAGTGATCTCTCAGTTTTCCTCATATAAAAAGAAGACTTTGTGCATAATGATGGGTAAACAATTTCAAAACTTCTAGAATTCCCTTTCTTAAATTTAACAACAGTTTTAAAAATATTCCCAGGATTTATACTTTCTTCGATTATATAGGAACATTGGTTACAAAAAAAATTCATGGGGCTTTGTCTGCAGTTTTTTCTCTTACAGACACAAAATTGTTTCCTTCAAAAACACTCTTTAAATTCCATCTGGTTTTAAACACAAATGTTGGACCATTTCCAATTGCCCTGGAAACCACAGGGTTAATTATTAAAAAATTCCAACTCCTGTTAAAAATAAACTTTACTTTCTGTGAAGTATTGTTAAACTCGGCTATCAATGCATTCTCAAAACTGATGGAGTCACTCATGGGGGGGGGGTTTCCTTTATTCCAATTACCAAAGCCAATATCTAATAGCAGTTTATATTTTTTTGCCTTCAAAACTTCCCCACTTATTTTATCAGTAAGTTCTTTTGGAGAAGTAGAGCAATGGATGTGTAACATATGCAAGCATAACTAGCTGGAGTTTTGATAATAATTACATCATTTGTGTCTATAGTAGAACACCGAACGTTCAAAATTTCGAGTGTTCTAATATCGACCCGTTTCCGGCGAACGCTGAAAATATTGAAGAAACAGAAAACCAAATTTTTTCCTAGGGAAAGAATTTGGTTGTCCTTTTCTGTTGCTTCGGTATTTTCAGCACTGTGGTGGAAAGTTACGGGTCGGGTTCAGGTAAGTGTGCGATTGTGTGGACGTGAGGGTTAGGGCGGGTTAGGTGGGTTAGGGCGCGGGTGAGTTAAATGTGCGATTGTGTGATAGTGACGGACATTAGGGTTTGGGTTAAGGTAAGTGGATAGTTACTGGTGTATGTATAGTTTAGTGTAGGGTTAGGTGTAAGAGTTTAGATGTATGTGGGTGTGTGGATTGCTGTTTGTTTGGTGTGCTTGTGTTGTGTGTATGCGTTTTGGAACAGCAAATTTTTCCCTAGGAAAAAATTTGCTGTTCTGAATGTTCAATGTTTTAAATTTTTGATTCATAGGGTTCGATTTTAGAACATTCGAAATTTTGAATGTTCGGTGTTCTAATATAGACCCCGTCATTTGTATATCAAACTGATTTGTAGAGGTGCTTGTGTTGAAAATGTATTTGTAAAGCTGCTTGTGTTAAAAATGTACCAACAGTGTGTCCTGCTGGGCAGAAAGAAACACACCTGTATTTCAGACTGTACTGAAACTGTTGAAATGAATATATTGAAACAGAGGTTACTGGAAGAGAAGAGGTTAATCTCAGTCCAGCTAACTTTGAAAAATAGTCTGAAATTAAATTACCTGGCTTAGGCCATAAATAGTGTATCTTACAGTTTTGATTGCAGAGATAGACAAAATATCAGTGAAAACCAGGACTAGGAATCCTACTGTATTGTCTTTAGGGGTGAACTAATTGCTACCCTGGAAGGGTGGAAGTTTTTGAACTGGTTTTATAGCTTTCAGATGCTGTAATATATCTTAGCAAAGCTCTGTGTGTGTGACTTATGACACATACGTGCCAGATTCTGGTTCAGTTTCTAGTAAAAAGAGGTAGTGTGGGAACCAGAGTCAGATGACCAGATATATGTGCTGCCATTCTGTGATCCAACACTGAAATGATGTTTTAATACTAGATGAGACAGGAGTCTCAGGGCAGTCTGTTTTTGAAACCAAAGAAGGACCACTCACCTACATCATCTTGCCTTGCTCTAGTAAGTGAACTAGGGTACAGCAAATTTTTAGCTCAGTCAGGATACTGTAGTGAGATTAGCTAAGTCTTGTTTTTCTCTATCTGTGGGAATCTTTCCATCTGTGTTATTTTTAATATTTCCGTGACTGAAACTCTGGTGTTTATTGTAAATTAGATGCAAGATCCAACTTATAGTGAGAAATAAATGTATGAGATGAAGCCGTTGCCTGTGAACATCTAGTGAGTGTAGCTTATATTCACCTTTGTTTTCATAGGAGGTTAATGGATTGATTGATGTTTGCAGAATGGAGCAATGAGAATCATTCTGCAACCCATACCAGACAACAGACATATTGTATCTAAGAGCTGTGGGACTTCAACTTTGGAAGGTGAAGGAAAAAGAGTTTACTTAGCTGAGAGCTATGTACCACATCCAGTTACCACAGCAGCAAACAAGATCGATCCATAGCTGGAAAACCATGCTGTTCGGATAGATCAGATATTTAGTGTTTTCATGTTCTTTTATTATTGAATATATTTAAACTTTTTATTGTGGCTGCTCTTTTAGAGAATATTTTACCTCTGAGAGTACTTACATTTATTTTGTGACATTGTAGCCACTTTTGAAACCCTTGCTGATTTGGTCAAACACTATCATTTGTATTAGTAATAATTTTGCTAAGTATAATTGGATACCCTGGTAAGAGCCTTAGAGTAGCTGGCTTTGGAGGATTCTGGTGGCAGTATCTACCTTACAGTCTGGGCAGAGGGGGCATAGCTGGTAAATCTGTTACCAGCCTTTCCCGTGTGTGTGTGTGTGTGAAAATCAAGTCTCAAAGAGTGCGTGTGTCAGCTACTTGGAACAAGGATACAGAGCACTAGTTTCACAGGAAGGTGGTTGAGGACTTGGCTTGGAACACTCGGCTGAGGACTCATATCTACAGCTGTGTCAGTGGAGAGTCTTATTTGGGGCCTTGAGAGAGAGATGGAAATCCAGCCCCAGGATGGAGTGTGTTCCCTGTGTGCTCTTAAGGGAAATTATGATTGGTGCAGTGAGATGCATCTTGAAATACTGTATCTATTTCTGTTCCAAGTGAACATCCATCACTAATGTCCATGTTGAGGATTGAGACTCCTTGATCACTGACTTAGAGGGGAGGCATCACATCTAAGAACATTTGAGAAAGTTTGCCCAATTCTTGAATAACATCTTCCCTTTCTTGAAGTCATCTTTACCACTCGAATACACTGTAATTTAACCAAATTTTTTTCTATGTAAACAGGTGAGCATTACTGAAGGTTGGTTTTCTAATTTTTTTTTTTATTTAAAACCCTCTTCACTATATTCACTAGTGGCATCCTAATAATTAATACTGTTCTCACTCTAATACTACTAAAACATAAGGAAAGCAGTAGTACCATTTAAATCAAAAACGTTAGGAATATACGTTTTTGGTGCTTTACACAAAACAGAGATATTGCCCAGGACCATTAAGTATAATTTACTATAATGACAAAATCTTGAACAAAAAACATATACGTTTTTCCAGTCTAAAAGGACTAAAATAGCATAAATGGGGACACAGGCTGCTCCAATGACTACACCCCTCACAAGTTGAAGATTTCTCCCTCAAAGAATAAAAAAATATTTTCTAGCAACAAAGTGGTTAGTTCCAAAATTAAACTGATCGGTTCAGTACCCAAAAATTCAAAAGTTACCAAGCTGTTAAGAAAAAAAAGTTAAATCTTCTTTGAAATGAATTGAGGAGACTAAATCTACCACATCTATTATAAGGAATCCTGCTGTAGAAATATCTAAATCTGGGGTTAGCCTCCCTAAAAAGTCCCAAGAATGCTTCACTATATAGGACTTGTTTTTAAAAAATAGGTTTCAAAGACCTGTCAATAAATACAGCCAGCTACTACTAAAAGGCAGGCACTGCCAATTTTCATGAACTTTTGGGATAAAAAAAAGATGGAATAATGGGTTGGTTCACTTTAAGAGATTTAAACAGCTTTAGAAATTCTCTCTCCAATCAGTAAATCTTCTAAAAATATATCTGTCTTGTAATACACAATATTTACTTCATTTCTAAAAATAGGAATGTAAGAACTACTGTCTTGAACTATTTGAAACAATGCACAGGAGTAGTCTATGGCATCAAAGAGCACTGTTCTACACCCTTGCTCAGTTGCATAATTTGGATACTTTTATTACAAATTAAGTTCTCCAAAGTAACTTTTTCTTTAATAGACAAGTTGTAAAACTTCTTAGAACTTTTGTCACTATCCAGTTTGTAGATTTACTCCACACAAGCCTGTTCAAAGACTTGGAATAGTCAGATGCAAGGAGGTATTAAAAATGTTTTTTTTTTCTTAAGAATTTCTTGTTTTTTTGTAGAAAGAGCTTTCTCTTTCTCCTCAAAACTGGCTGCCAAATTTAATTTTCAAGTAAACAATTTTAATTCCATTGGGGTATCAGTAATATTAAATGCTTTCAAAAGTATAAATTTCGAATCCTATTCAAATATAGAAAAATGTTCTGCGGTAATCTGTACATTGCTATAATTAAAGGAGATGTACCCACTAAAGGATGTGTAATTCCATTTGGGTGAACCACAGTTTTCATCTCTTCCCTTTTCATCTTTCTCTGTTTTTTCTTCCTTTCTATTCACTGGGGAAAATCCCCATTATTATGGATACCATTACTACTGAATTCAGACTGGTTACCTATATATTCCGATCACCTAAAGGGGGTGGAGCTCAGCTCCACTATCAGCACTTATATCACCAAAATTAATTTGGTTAGTATTTATCAAATCAATATCACCAGCATAATTAGAACCATTCCCTTCCCTAATGTCCTTATTTTTTGTTTTGTCTTCGTCCCCCCACTGATTTTCAAACGATATGCATTTTTCCATATGTTGTTTCAAATCCCTATACAACTTTTTTCTCTTACACTTAATAACATCATCACACTTTTGATCGATCCTTTTAAAAATACTGTTATACATCATTTTATAATTGTCAATTAATAAATCACTCTGAATTTGTGAATTCAAAACATCAGCTTCATTCAGTAACTTTTCGATTTTAATGTTGCGTTTCATCAATGGTTCAATTAATTCTGTTCCATGCCAATCAAATAGGGATGTAAATTTTTCATAAAGACTATCAATGTACACCAGTCAATTAGGAAATTTGCAAAAAATGAAGACCATGAGGGATACTAAGCTGCTTAATCCTTTGTTCAAGGTAAACATTGTCTAACCAGAGAGTTTTAAGCTTAAGGAGTTTGTTTTCTAAACAATGAATACCAACCTTTAAAGAACCCATAACAGACTGCTCAGAAGGGTCATTCAAAATATTAGAGAGACTCACATCCTGAAACATAACTCCATTTAAAGTAATATTTTCAAGCTAGTTTTGTAATTAAAAACATCAAATGAGCCCACAGCATTACTGACACTATTCAAACCATTGCTGCTATTACAGTCTAAATTTGGCAGTACTTTGTTGAAGTACATTTTTTCAAATTAACAGATCCAGCCACCACAGAACCTGAAAGAGTTTTCACCATGTCAGTACATCCATAAGAATTCAAATAATCTCTGTTTTTGTTAATTCCATGGTTTTGCGAATTACACCACAATGATGTCACTTCCTCTCCTCTATGAAAGACCAGTAAGGCATAACCCCGATGTATATGAATATGAAATGACTGGCAGGGTTGAGAGAGCATCTCCACTAAGCTAGGGAGCTTGCCCTTCATCCCATTAACATCTGCAGCAAGCTGAAACACACCAATTCACTGTTGGGAGGCAGACATTCCTCCTTTTATTTATTTATTTACATTTGTTGACTGGGAGTGTCCGACTGGACGTAGGTCCATTTTCAGCGGAGGCCCGGGGAGAAAAGCTCCACAGTTCAAATAAACAGACAGTAGGTACATTGGATTACATAGCGATTAACAATTTAACATAGCAATTATTTACAACATATTTACAGATGAAGAACATAGTACATCAGTAGACAATTAGAATCTTTATCTGTGAAGTACATAACAGACATTAACAAATGTTACAATGAGAAGTTCCTGCTGTATAATAAGTACTAGGCTTATGAGCATCTGAGCTTGCTATAATCAAGGTAGTTAGTGGAGTGGAAAGAAAGGTAGTGGTTGGATGGGGTGGGTGATATTAGAGTGGGAGTTACAAAGGCATAGCCAGCATGTTTTTAGGTGTGATTTTAGTAAAGTTTTGAAGTGGGTGCATGATGATATGCAGGTAATTGTGGGTGGAAGGGAGTTCCATAATTTGGCTATGGTGCAAGAGAATAGTGCTTCACCAGCAGAGTTATTGGCTTTAGTGATCTGCAAGTGATTTTTGTTGCTGGATCTTAGTGGTCTGGTGGTGCGATAGGGTTGGAGTAGATTCTGGAGGGATGAGACATTTAGTGGATCGTTTACTAGTTTGTGGGCGAGTGAGAGTTGATACCACTGAAGGAGGTGAGGGAGTTTAAGCCAGCCCAGTTCAACAAGTGAGAGAGTGGTGACTACGGTAGGATGCCCCTGTGGTGAATTTGGCGATTTTGTTGTAGCAGGTCTCTAGCTTGTTTAGATCGCATTGCCTTAGGTTGGTGTATATTGGAGAGGCATAAAGTAGGGTGGAGATAAGATGGGAATTTGCTATTGAAATCTTTGCTGCTTTGGTGAGAAATTGCTTATTTCTGTATAATGCTCCTAGGTTTTTTGTGGACTTTTTTTATGGTCATGGATATGTGAATGTCAAATTTTAGTTTGTCTATTTCCACTCCTAGCAATTTGGTGTGTTCAGTTGGGTATATAGTGGTGTTGTCTTTTGCTGTGATGTTAAAGTGAGAGTTGTTTTGAGTATGTTTGGTGGGTTGGAAGACGAGTAGTTTAGTTTTGTTTGGGTTGAGTATTAATTGGGCATCGGATAACCAAGTTTCAACAGAGGAAAAGGCTTCCTGTGTGACTTTTTGCAGTTTTGTAGGGACTGTGCTGAGCAGATGATGGTTGAGTCATCTGCGTATTGTATGAGTGTGCCATGTTTGGTGGCAGAGGCTAGATTATTGGTGTAAACAGAGAAGAGTAGGGGTCCAAGGATGGATCCTTGGGGAACCCCTATGGAGACAGGTAGTTGGGGAGATATGTCATTCTGCCATACAACGGATTGTTGGTGGTCAGACAGGTAACTCTGAAACCAGTTGGTGACTGATTGTGAGAAGGATAGGTTATTGAGGACAGAGATAAGTTGTTTGTGTAGGACCATGTCAAATGCTTTAGATAGGTCTAGGAAAGTAGCAGAGGAGAGATAGCCATTGTTTTTATGCTGAAGGATAGCGTTAGTAAAGGAGAGTAAGGCAGTGGTGGTGCTATGGTTTGGTCGGAAACCATGCTGAGTACTGGAAAGGAGGTTGTTAGTAAGGAGGTAGTCTGAGACCTGAGAGTGTATGCATCTCTCTAGTATTTTGGAGAGTGGAGAGAGAATAGCTATAGGGCGGTAAGTGGTTAGTTCTGTGGAGGGTCCGCCTTTGTGGAGGGGAATTATATGTGATACTTTCCACAGTGTGGGAACGTAACTTTCTGACAGAGATCGGTTAATCAAGATGGATACTGGGTAGGCCAGAGCATCAGCTGTGATTTGTAGGTATTCACTTGGGAGGTTGTCTGCTGCTAATTTGGTGGGTTTAAGTTTAGTTAAGAGTTTTTTTTTATGTTGGAGGTAGGCAAAAGAGAAAAAGAGAAGGCAGTGGGGAGATTACTAGTTGAAGGTGTGGGTTGGAGGGGAGGGGGGTTGTGTTGTTTAGCTAGTGATAGTATGGTTTGGGTGAAGTGTGTGTTGAATGAGGCAGCAATATTTTCTGAAGAGTGAGGGATGTTAGGAGGAGGGGTACTGACTTTACCTGGGTGGAGGATGGAGTTTATGGAGGACCAGAATTGTTTGGGGCTGTGTTGTGAGGAGTCTACGGCAGACTGGTAGTATTGGAATTTGTCCTGTTTTATTAGCTTTCTGACTCTATTGCGTAGTTCTAGGAATTTTTGTCTAGTTGAGGGGGTTTTGGTTTTGCGCCAGTGCTTCCAGGCTTTATCCCTGTTTTTCATTTCTAACTTAGTGGTTTTCTGTAGCCATGGGGAGGGTTGTGCTTTGGTTCTGGAAAATCTTATGGTGGCATGGTAATTAAGGATGTTCAGGAAGGTAGTATTAAAAAATTCAACTGCGTCATCTAGACTGAGGTACTTTAGAGGATGCCAGTTACATTCTTTGAGGGATGAGATGAATGTGAGTGGGTTAAAGTTTAGTTTTTTATGTATTTGATGGTAGATGACAGGTTTAGCATGGCATAGGTATTTTTTGAGTAGGAATGTTGGGGAGTGATCACTGAGGCTATCTGATAAGCAGCCTGTTATATATGACTGGGGGCTCTTACTGACTAGTATCCAATCCAGGGTAGTGTGCTTGCTGGAGTTTTTATTTATCCTGGTTGGCGACTGGACTAGCTGGGTGAAGCTATGAAGGTTTACATGATGGGTTGGATGGTTGCCAGAACAGGATTGCCAGTCAATATTGAAATCACCTAAAATGATAGTTTCTTGGGGGAGATGGTGGGTAGACCAGCTGAGGAGCTTTTCTAGTGGAGGGATGTTTTGGCCAGGTAGCATCCAATTATGTTGACGGTTTTGTTTTGTTTTATTTTGAGGTTGGTATATATTATTTCTTTATTGCCTATTTGTGGAGCTGATGGTTTTAAGATCTGGATGTTTAGATGCTGTTTAAATATTATAGCTACACCACCTCTTTTCTTGTTTAGCCGGTCTACTCTTAGTATGCCTTAACCTGTAGGGAGTATTTGCTCACTGGTAATGTGAGATTTTAGCCAGGTTTCTGTCAGGATGACTATATCTGGGGAGTACAAGTCTATGGTGGCATGGAGTTCATGGACTTTGTTGGATATACTTCTAATATTAAGGCTTAGTAGAAGGAAGTCACTTGGCTTTCTATTGGCTGTAATATGGGAGAAGTTGTGGTTTTAACCAAATCTCTTATTTCGACACTGTTCCAGCTTCCACAGGTGCTCACCACTACAGCACCAACAAACTACATTAAAAACCACTAAAACCAAGATACCAAATGCCACCATAAACCATCAATCAACTAAATAAACTAACAACATAGTATGAGAGCAAACAAGGGAGGCAGAAACCCAGAAAACTTTACAAAGACAATTATGGAAACAATTAAAAAAAAGAAGTCATGTACTCACCAAAACATTTCATCTGAGTTGTTGCCTCTCATTTGTTCTTCAACCTGTGGGCTTGGATCCAAGGATCGGATCCAACTCAGCCACATACTAAACCTCCTGTATCTAAAATCCTCCCCTACCCATAACGTTCCACTCCCCCACATCCCTCAGATTGAGTTTGCCGCACAAATAAGCCTCATCTTATCACATAACTGCATATTGCATATATATATATATATATATATATATATATATATATATATATACACACACACACACACACACACACACACACACACACACACAAACACACACACACACACAAAAATCAGAGAAAGCCAGAAATGAATACTTCAGGAGCTCAAAAAGCAAGTCAGAATTTATGTATATAATTCTCCACTAGGTCCTATATAATGTAGCGGGATGGAAGGAGGGAAGGCTGAAGAACAAATGAGAGGCAACAACTCAGATGGAATGTTATGATGAGTACATAACTTCTTTATCCGAAGTTGTTGCCTTCATCTGTTCTTCAACCTCTGGGACAGACTCTCCAGCTACAGAAAAACTTGGGAGGCCCTCACAGAAGGATATTCTGGAGCAGAGCAGAACCAAAGGAAGCTCTGTTCCTGGAAATAATGTCCAATTTGTAATGAGATATAAAAGTATGGTGGTTTGACCAGGTAGCAGCTGCACAAATCTCATCAATGGGAAGCTTAGACCAGAAAGCTGAGAAAGTGGAAACCAATCTAGTGGAATGGGTCTTATTCCAACAAGACAAAGGAATTCCCTTTGAAGAATAAGCAAGCGTAATGCAATTAGTAATCCAGTTGGCCAGGGTCACCTTAGAAACTGGTTCTCCCAGCTTGGTCTCTGAAAAGGAAATGAAAAGTTGGTCAGAATTTCAGAAAAGTTTAGTCCTGTCCAAATAGAACCAAACTTGCCTGTGAACGTCCAGCATGTGAAGTTGGTACTTTCCTTTGTTTTGGAAATTAGGAAAAAAGAAAAGAAGATTAATAACTTGTTTAATGTTAGCATCAGAAGTGAGCTTGGGCAGAAAGGAAGGGTTAGTATGCAAAGTAACTCTGTCCTTATGAAAAATTAAGTATGGATGCTTACAAGATAAAGCCTGTAATTCAGATACTCTCTAAGCTGAAGTGATGGCCACTAAAAAAGATGGTCTTCCATGTCAAAAACTTTAAATCAACCTTAGCAGAAGGCTGAAAGGGAGGCAAAACCAAAGTAAGGTCGCAAGGTAGAGTAGGATCCTTAATAGGAGGGCGAAGAAGAAAGGTACCTTTTAAAACGGCCTTGCACAGCTTACTCGAGGCTAAAGAGAAGGAATTTTCTCCAGTGTGAAAACTAGAAATGGCAGCCAATTGCAATTTCACCATAGAGAATCCAGCTCTGTCACGAAAAATGGATACCAGGAAATCTAAAACAGCAGAAACAGAAGCTGTAAAAGAGTCCAGATTGTTCTGATGAGCCCAAATGGAAAACCTCTTCCACTTACTATTGTATGATTCCCTTGTGGACGGTTTGTGTGCAGCAATCAAAATGTTTCTAACTGGGAATGAAAGCCAGGGAGTTCTAGCCATCATTGGAATTGGAGTAACCAAGTGGTTAATTTCAGGTACAGAAGATCTGGGTGGGGATGTCCCAAAAGGTGGGATAACAAATCTGGTGAGGGATCCATTCCACAGTCCATGGTGGACAAACCAGATGAGACCAAAGGAAAGGAAACCAAACTTGTCAAGGCCAAAAGGGGACAATAAGGATTACTTGTCAGTTCAACCTCTGAGCTTTTTGTAGAAACTTAGGGAAGAGGAGGATAGGCATAAAGTAGACCAGCGGGCCAAGCATGAACTACAGCATCTCTTGGTGACTGTCTCTGAGGAGAGATAAGGGCAAAGAGCTTGTTGCACTTGGAGTCGGAAGGAGACATGAAGAGATCACAGCAAGGTTGAACCCATTTTTGGAAGATATTTGGCACTGAAGGATTTAGAGACCACTAGTGAGGCATCAGAATGGCCCTGCTGAGCCTGTTTTCCAGGATGTTTGAATTCCCCAGAATGTGCATTGCTATGAGAAAGCAGCTGGAAGAGATCACCCATTACCACAGCCTCATGGCCTGTCGACACAAGTGTAAGACTTGATTCCTCCCTCTTTGTTGATGTACCAGACCACTGACGTGTCCGTCTGAATTGCAACGGTTCCCATGGGAAGAGAAGATTGAAGAGCTTGTAATGCAAGAAGCATCACTCTCATCTCCAGGACATTTATATGCAAATTGGTCTCTATTGGGGACCATGTACCTTGGACAGTCTGTCTCAGATAATGCCCCGCCCCCACCTGAACTGGGATGGTCAGCCTTGAGAGAAGTCCTCCGAATGGAGCCACCACTGAAGAGAAATTTTGATTGGATGATTCAATGGATACCAGAGAAGGAACCACTGGACCACTAAGGTCCACTAAAGTACTCTCATATGAAGGTGAGCTAACGGAACCAGTGTAATCGTGGCCACCATGGATCCCAAAGCTCTCATAACAAGACTTGCCAGGGGAGAAGAAATACCTATGATTTCCTTGATATGAGATCTCAAGGTGGAGAATCTGTCCAGAGTGAAAACAGCTAAAGGAACGAATGGTGTTCAGGCAGACCCAGATGAAATCTATTATCTGTACTGGTTGGAGCGAAGACATTTTTAGACAGATGGAGATGCCCAAGGTTGAGGCTAGAAGAAACAGGAAATCTCTGGCTTCTACGAGTCGATGCCTGGTGGGAGCAATTAGGAGCCAATCATCCAGACAGGGAAACACCTGGAATCCCTGCAGTCTCAGGAGAGCTGCCACTACTGCCATGCATTTGGTGAACAACCTGGGGGCTGTGGTGAGACCAAAGGGGAGTGCTCTGAACTAGTAGTGATTGGCTTTCAGCAGAAAGCGGAGAAACCTCCTGGAGCACCTGATCATCTTGATGTGATAGTACATGTCCTGAAGGTCTATATAGCACATCCAGTCATTCTTCTGCAGGAAGGGCAGAATGGACTGAATCGCGACCATTCGGAACTCTGAATTGACAACCGATTTGTTGAGAGTCGAAGTTCCAGAATGGGCCTGAAGTCCCCCATTTATTTGGGCACTAAAAAGAATCTGGAGTAGATGCCTGATCTGAGTTGGTCTTGTGGGGGAGGGGACTTTGGATGACTCTTTTTAAGAACATCTTTGAAATTTCTAAGGCTGCATCCTCCCTCTGATTGGGTAGAATATCGAGGAGAATATCTTGCTTGGACAGGGATTTTGGAAAAAGGGTGTCTGTGTGTGTGTGTGTGTGTGTGTGTGTGTGTGTGTGTGTGTGTGTGTGTGTGTGTGTGTGTGTGTGTGTGTGTGTGTATGTATATATATATATATATATATATATATATATATATATATATATATATATATATATATATATATATATATATATAAAATTAATATTATCTTTAATCTTTTGTGTTGGCTTCCCAGGCTGTTGGGTGTAAAGGCAAATGTCCCCGATTGCCTCCAGAGATGAACAGTTCATAGGTTCATAGGTTCATACTAGGCTATCTGCCCAAGGGCATTTATAAGCCTAGCCCAGAGTTTTGTGGCTTTCGCCACCCCTTTAGTTTGGAGGATACTATGCCCATTATTTTGCTGTGCCTCTGTCAAGCAGTGACACTGAGATAATCCCTGGGGTATATTTGCGATCTCCCATCCATTGGTCAAGATTTCGCTTGAACAAAGCCAGCGAGGTGCTCTGCCTTACATGTACCGGGATTTTGTTCCACAGCATAGGGAGTCTCTGGGTGATGAATCTGTCCCTCCAGCACGTCCTATTAATAACCGTGTCAAGGTTTAAAACTCCCGCCCTTGTAGTTTTGAGGGATCTAGATTTTTTGAGGTGAAGCATGTTCATCAATTCTGGGTTGGACATGGCCTTGTATGTCAGGCACAGGTCACCTCTGAGCAGAAGGTAAGCGACTGAATAGAGCTGGAGTTCCTTCAGTCGGGCAGCATAGGACATATTTTTGAGACCCTTTATCCTTTTGGTGAGGAATTTTTGGGGCCTTTCCAGTTGCTGCAGGTGTCGTGTCAGATACATTCCGAATGGGGCATTGTACTCAATCATTGGTCTGATGAGTGATGAGTACAGGGGGACGATGACTTCCCTTGATCTAGATGTGAATCCCTTCATGATCAGGTGGGCAATGTAGAAGGTCTTCCTAACTACTTTGGCAACGTGAGTGTCAAACGAAAGGTTACTGTCAACCTGGGTCCCCAGATCCCTGATAACCTCTTCTGAGCTCAGTGGGTTGCCGCCTATATGGTAGCTAGGGGTAACTTTTAGTTATGTACTCACCATAACTTTAGATGTTTGGGATCCATCTCGCCTACATTCTGTACTGATGGGCTCGGAGCTGATCCCTCGGCTCCGACTCGGCACGCTATGCTATAGAGCGAGGCCTCTTATTGGCTGAGCTATTTCTTATCCCAGGATGCACCACCACTAATCCCCCAGATCTTGTTTGTCCGCATTCTAGCACACATGCACAACTTGTTTATATAACATTGTTAGATGTCTCAAGATGAAACAACAGGATTTCGGACCTTCTGATATCCTCTGATCTCCAAGGAAGGGGGAGGGAGGGTGGGTTATTGGGAATGTAGGCGAGATGGATCCCAAACATCTAAAGTTATGGTGAGTACATAACTAAAAGATGTTATGTGATCCTATCTTGCCTACATTCTGTACTGATGGGACAGCGTCCCTAGCACCTAAATCCTGGGTGGCTCATTGGAAAACACTCCTGAGCACTGTGGAACCAAATGAAGCTCGTCCTCTAGATGCCACATCCAATTTGTAGTGGGAAATGAAAGTGTCCGGGGAAGACCATGTAGCCGCAGCACAAATGTCACTAATGGCAAGCTTAGAATGAAATGCTATCGAAGTAGCCATAGCCCTTGTAGAATGAGCTTTGACAGAGGTGGTAAGCTCTTTGTTAGAATAAGAATAAGCTTGAGTAATACAGTCCCTGATCCATTTGGCAATAGTGACCTTTGTGACAGCTTTGCCCAATTTATTGTCTGCAAAGGATACAAACAACTGATCTGTTTTCCTTGTTTGTTTGGTCCTGTCTAAATAAAAATGCAACTGCCTGTGGACATCTAATGTGTGGAATATGAATTCCGCTTTGTTAGAATATGTCGGAAAAAAGACTGGAAGTTCTAATGATTGTTGTAGGCAGAAACTGGAACAAACTTTGGGGACAAAGGAAGGATTTGGCCTGAGAGATACTCTGTCTTTGTGAAAAACCAAGTACGGGGGGTTTACAGACAAAGCTTGAAGCTCTGAAACTCTTCTGGCAGAAGTAATCGCCACCAGAAAAGCAGTCTTCCACGATAGAAATTTTAGATCACATGTCGCTGCCGGTTCGAAGGGGGAGGAAGTTAAGGCACGTAACACCAAATCGAGATCCCATGGAGGAGCAGGATGAAAAATCGGAGGTCTTAAAAGCGCAGCACCTTTCAAAAAGGTCTTACACAATCTGTTGCTCATTAAAGGTGGGTTTATAGATTCATGAAAATTGGAAATCGCTGCCAATTGAACCTTGATGGTAGAGACTGAAGAGCCTTGATTGAAAAGAGAAGTTAAAAATTTTAGTACTTCTGATACGGGAATAGTGATGGGATCCAGGCCCCGGAGTTGAGCCCAAATAGCAAATCTTTTCCATTTGCTAGAATACACTTTCTTTGTAGCAGACTTATGGGCCGAAGATAAGATGTGTACAACCTCTGGATCCAAAGTATGACTCCTGACTATAGTCGGAAGAGGAGGAGCCAAGCCGTCAATTTTAAGGTGTGTAGGGACTGGTGGAATAGTCCCGACTGATGAACCAAAAGGTCTGGGATCTGATCCAGGAACCATGGACCTTCCAGAGCATACTTCTGAAGATAGGCAAACCATACAGGCCAGTAAGGAGCAACTAAGATCATTTTGCTCCCCAAGAGAGATGCCTTTTGGATCACCTTGGGAAGGAGAGGAACTGGGGGAAGGCATAAAGCAAGCCGGTGGGCCAAGGACGGGCTAGTGTGTCCATGGGGCTCTTCCCCGGAGCCGGGGTTAGGGAGAAGAATTTTTTGCACTTCGCATTCAGTGGAGTCGCGAAGAGGTCGCAACACGAAACTCCCCATTTGCTGAAAATCTGACTTGCAACTGTCATGTTCAGAGACCATTCGTGAGGAGAGAGGATGGTTCTGCTCAGTCTGTCGGCTATCACATTGGACTTGCCCGGGATATGAGTAGCCACTAAAAAGCGTTTGGTCGAGACTGCCCATTCCCAGACTCTCATGGCCTCTCTGCAAAGAGGATAGGATCTGGTCCCTCCCTGTTTGTTCAGGTACCATACAACTGACATGTTGTCTGAGTAAACGGCAATTACGCCCTGAGGGAGGTAATCGTGAAGGGCTTGAAGGGACAAAAGCACCGCCCTCATTTCTAGGATGTTGATATGAAGTAGGGTCTCTTCTGGGTGCCATTTGCCTTGGACTGACCTGCCCAGGGAATGCCCCCCCACCCCATCTGGGAGGCGTCCGTGGTCAAAGTGGCCGCAGGAGGAGGTGGAACAAAGGGTCGTCCCTGATCCAAACTGGAGGGCACTAGCCACCAGCGAAGGTCCCGTTTGCAGGTTTCCGTGATCCATATGAGG
Source organism: Protopterus annectens (assembly GCF_019279795.1). Taxonomy (NCBI): domain Eukaryota; kingdom Metazoa; phylum Chordata; order Ceratodontiformes; family Protopteridae; genus Protopterus; species Protopterus annectens. The sequence continues at coordinate 379,191,672 of NC_056743.1, read as the reverse complement.
TGATTGAGAGGGAGTTCCTGAAAGGACCACTGAGCTGAAAGAAGCCACTGAAGAATTCTCATGTGCAACCTTGCTAAGGGGGCTAGAAGAACCGTGGCGGACATGGATCCCAATAGCTGCAAGACCATTCTGGCTGGGGCTTTGGACCTGGGAAGTAAGGCTCGAACTTGAGTCTGTATGGTTTGTATTCTGTCTGTAGGTAGATAGACCCGCATTCGGTTTGAGTCTATCTCTACCCCTACGAATCTTATGCGTTGAGATGGCAGCAACACAGACTTTGGCCAATTGAAGGTGATTCCAAGGGAATTGCCCAGTGATATAGTGGTTTGTAGGCTCCGCAGTATTAGATGCTTGGAGGTGGCAGTTAGGAGCCATTCGTCTAGATACGGAAACACCTGGAATCCTAGACTTCTCAGGTGAGCAGTTACGACCGCCAAACACTTGGTGAACACCCTGGGGGCTGTGGTGAGACCAAAGGGCAGCGCACGGAACTGAAAATGACTGCCTCCTAGGCTGAAGCGCAGATGTCTCCTGGACGCTTGATGTACCATGATATGGTAATAAGCATCCTTGAGATATATGGAGCACATCCAAACACCTTTCTCCAGCAATGGGAGAATGGTTTGTAGGGTGACCATTCGGAACTTGGACTTTCTGACTGAACGGTTTAGAATGCTGAGGTCCAAAATGGGTCTCAAGTCCCCGGTCTTTTTTGGCACCAAAAAGAATCTTGAGTAAGTCCCTAATCCGATCTGGTCTGCGGGGACCGGTTGGATGACTCCTTTTTGCAGCAGCTTTGAAACTTCTGAGGCTGCAGTTTCCCGTTGACTGGGTGGCGGGTCCGGGATTTTTTTGGACTGAGGTGGGGAGTGAGAGAAAGGGATGGTGTAACCTCCGGCGATAATTCGAAGCACCCATCGGTCCTGAGTGATACCTTCCCAGGCCTTTAGGTGCTTCGAAAAATGTCCCCCGATTGGCTCCGGAGCTGCACAGTCGGGCAATCCCTCAGGGACTGTGAAAGGCTGAAGAGCCACGAAAGGACTCGTGGTCTCCAGTGTTGCGAGGGCCTCTGCCGCCTCTGGGACGGCGTCTTCCGGAAGAATTTCCCCCTCCCCTGCCTCTGGAAGGGGGATCATCCTGCTGAGAGGGGTAAGGCTTCTGAGATCTACGGAACCACATTTTCCCTCCTCTTTTAGCCTTGGGATAAGGCCGAAAGGGAGTGGAAAATCATGCCCCTACAGCAGTCAGAGTCTTACCCTCCTGTTCGCAGCGGGTCAGTGTGTCCTTTACCTTGGGTCCAAACAGGGAGGACCCATCAAAGGGGGCATCGGCAAAGGAAGACTTAAAGTCCTCCGCGAAATGACACAGGCGGAGCCAGGCTTGTCTCCGTAGAGCAATGCCTGTACCTGCCGCTCTACTCGCCCCTTCGGCCGCATAAGAAATGAGCCTCATGGACCAGTTTGAAATGGACGACAATGTAGCCAGCTGAGAGCCAACCGTCTGGGCCAGCTCCTCAGGTAGGTTACCCAAGAGGGTATCGGAGAGTTCTTTAATCAGATCCCTCTGAAATCTAGTAAAGTGCGTAAGGTAGTTCAAGGACCTTAATGTAAAGGCCGCTGAACTTAGGGTGCGCTTTCCGTACCGATCCATGCTCCTAGACTCCTTATTAGGAGGATGGACGGACGTCGAAGCCTCTGCTACATCTTGCTGGGTAGCAGATGCCACCACCAAAGCATCTACAGCCACACCTTTAGTTAGAAACTCTTTCTCAGGGGGTGTCGAGAGGAACTTATTAGGACTAGCAGGCACCAGTTCCACAGAGTCTGGGTGTTCCCACGCCCTTCGACAGATCAAATCCAAGAGCTCGACGAAGGGCGGAGACACCCAGGAGGCGGAGGGCTGAGCCCCGAAGGCCTTAAGGAACACCGACTCATCAGCAGAAGGGGGTTTGGACTGCCAGCCGCCTCGTTGTTTAAGGGCTTCCAGGATGTCTGCAAAGGAGACATCATCCGAGGACGACTTAGGGGACCCTTCTGCATCATCGAGATCAGTGTCTGATGTAAGAGACTCATCAGGGGAGACAACGTGCTTCCTCTTGCACGATCTTTTCCTGGGGGTTCTTCCGAAGAAGCTTCAGAAGGACCTCCAGGAGGGGGGGAAACCCCAGTGGGGGTAACCTCAGGCCCCGGGGCTCCGCTGTCTAAGGACAGGGGGACTGCCAAAGACCCAGTCTTGGTATGCAGGGAAGGAGCTGGGGAGACTGTGGAGGTAGCCAAAGATGATTTGGCTAACGCACTCCTCATAGCCCTGAAGGTGAGACCACCAGAATCCTGGGAGGGTCCCACCTCCGTGGCCACGACGGTAGACGGCACTCCCGCAGCCGACGCACCGAGAGGAAGACTTGGGACCGAAAACATCAATCCCGAAGCATCCCCCCGGGGCCGACGGAAGAAGTCCGCGTACCGAACTCCGACCCAAGAGCCGGAGTTGGAGTAAGGGTCGGGCCCGACCCTAAAACCTCCACCGGTTCCACCAGCACCGGCTCCAACGGTGCCGAGGCTGTTGGAGGAGGAACCATAGTAGCAAGGTGGACCATCGGCTCCGAAGCCGAATGGGCTGGAGCCGAAACTAACTTTTGGAACACCGGAGACTGGAAGAGTCTTAGGAGCACCCTGTCGATGTCCGAATCAGACATCTTGGATGATCTGGACGATACCGATCGGGTCCGAACCGATTTCTCCATCGGCTCCAAAGGACTAGGGGACCGGCTCCGAGTGGATTCTATAATTATCGGCTCCGAGGGAGATCTCAAGGCAATTTCCCTCGGTGCCGATGAGGACTTTGGCTCCGAAGGGGAAGAGTCTGAGCCGGCAACCCTCATCGGCTCCAATATCAGTGGAGCCGATGAAGGTGACCCGCCTCTCGATGCCCCAGTTCTCGGCTCCGAAACCAGAGGGGTCAAGACTGGAGGCATCGAGGCAGACCGTTCCGCCCTCGGCTTCGAAGTCCGTGGAGCCGATGGAGAAGTCAGCCTAGGTTTTTTGGCAGTCGGTTCCGACTGACTCGTCGGAGCCGACGCTTTCTTCTTTTTTGAAGGAGAGGGAGAAGAAGATAAAGCCTCCTCGAAGGATGGCTTAATTAACCCTTTAAGGATTAATTTGTTTTTCCTCTCCTGGAGGACCCTTGATGAGAAGGCGTGACACACGCTACATGATTCTTGTAGGTGCTTGGCGCCTAAACAATAAACGCACGAGGAGTGGTCGTCCGTTATGGACATCTTATAACCACACCTCGCACATTTTTTAAACCCGGAGGGTCTATGCTCTTTGGACATGTCTAAGAGATATGACACACCTATCTAAAGAGATACCACCAAAAACTAGCAGTTTAAGTTCAAAAATATAAAGTTTTTTTTTTTTTTTTTTTTTTATGACACAAGAAAACAGTTGCACAAAAAAGACACAGAAAGAGAGAGTCAAGACCCTCTAACTTAAACGGGTACTTGACCCACAAATAAACGCTAGAATAGCAAACAGCAAATAGCAAAGGGGAAGGCCCCTCTAACTAAAAACGGGAAACCTTCCCTTAACGAAAAAGACAAATTTCTCAACAAATTCACCAAATACACACACGTATCACAACAATAGCTGTTAAAACAGCTTTTGGGTTCAAAACAAGCAAATTCCTGACAGGAAAAGCCTAAATAAATTAGTACTTAGCCCAGCCAAGTTGAGACCACGTCTTAGCTTGTAAGCGGCAAATGAGATCTGGGGGATTAGTGGTGGTGCATCCTGGGATAAGAAATAGCTCAGCCAATAAGAAGCCTCGCTCTATAGCATAGCGTGCCGAGTCGGAGCCGAGGGATCGGCTCCGAGCCCATCAGTACAGAATGTAGGCGAGATAGGATCACATAACATCCTTGTTTTTCCCAAAGGGTATGACTATGCATTTTTTGGCGTTTAACTTTAGGCCATGGCTCTGGCACCAGTTATCTGTTTCTATAAGACCCTTCTGAAGGATATCTGTGTCAGATGCGTTCTCAACTATTGCGCCCAGTTTGCAGTCATCTGCAAATTTTGTCAGCCATAATCCTCCTGTGTTTGCTTGTACTTCTGAAAAGTAGATGCCGAACAGGAGTGGGCCCAGGACAGAGCCCTGTGGGACACCACTTGTGACAGGCTTTGAGTCTGACATGGCGCCAGCAGCTCTGACCCTGTGGGTTCTGTCACTTAGCCAGTTTGCAACCCATCTTGTAACATATGGGTTTACATTTAAGCTGGTGAGTTTTTCAATGATACCTGAGTGTGGTATTGTGTCAAAAGCCTTTGCCAGGTCAAGGTAGGCTGTGTGGACTGCCTTTCCCTCGAAAAATGGCCTTGGTGACTGTTTCGAAAAAATCAACCAAGTTTAAAAGGCATGATCTGCCTTTGACAAAGCCAAACTGGGTCGGATCCAAAGTCTGCAAGTCCCCTATGTCTTTATTTATGAGTTCCTGGGTTGGGCAATCCTTCAGGAACACTAATTGAGCCAGTCCGAGAAAGTATCCTAAGACCCCTGATACATCGGACCCCTTCTGCCACGAGGATGGCATCTGCCATTATTACCATTTTCCCCTCTGCCTCTGAGAGGAAGGTCTTCCTGTGAATCCTGAAAAGGACCTTGAGATCTTTGGAACCACAACTTTTTACTCCCACGCTGGTTCTTGGAAAAGGACTGTTGTTGGGTAGCAAAGCGGATTCCAGTGGCAGACAAAGTCTTTCCATCTTTATCACTTTGGGAGAGAGTGTCTGTGACAGTTGGACCAAAGAGAGTCAATCCATCGAAAGGGGCGTTGATTATGTAAGTATTCATCTGTAACAGCAACTTTGCATGTATTTTTTATGTTACATGTGGAGGTTTTCTCCCTGGTCCTCCACTGAAAATGGTTCTTCAACCCAGTTGGATTTTTGCAGTAAACAAATATAAAATAAGTAAATAAAATGTGGAATAAGCAGGGCAGCTAGTATCTAGGGAACATAGAATGCACAGTGCCACTTTATTATCATGATTTTTTACATGATTAATGTATCATTAATGGTTTATTTAATGAAAGGAAAATGTTGATGGTGAGTTATGTCTTTTAGTCTGAGAAGTCTCAGAACAACAAATATATTAATTCTAGTAGGGTTCCGAGAAATCACACTCCACATCCAGGAGTAGCGTCTGGTAGCAATGCCTGATCCAGCGGCCCATGAGGTACCTTCTGCATCATGAGAAATTAACCTCATGGACGTATTCAAAACAGACTGTAGGGTGGCCATCATGGAGGAAAGACATGGACTCTAAGACAGAACTAGAGAGATCCTTGACTAAGTCCATCTGTAGTCTGATTACATGTGCCAAATAATTCAGCACTCACAATGCAAAGTAGCTGAAGTGTAGACCAGCTTACCAAACCTGTCCTAGGCCCTAGACTCCCTGATAGGGGGATGGATGGTGGAGCTTTGGTGAGCCAGCTCCTTCTTGGTGACTGCTGCTACCACCATGGCATTGACGGGAACACCTTTTCTCCAGTGGGGTCGGTCTGACAGGGCACTAAGGATCTTGTCAGGCCATTTTGGGATAGGTTCCACTCTGTCTCCTTCCACTCCCTGCAGGTCACAAGGTTGATCAGGGGAGTGACAGGAGGAGACACCCAAGAAGTAGATGGGCCTGACCCAAAAGCTTCCAGAAACACCGATTCCTCCAGGTTAGGCTTTTGGGAAGACCAACAATCTTTTTGTGAAGGATCTCTATGATGTACCTGAAGGACACATCCTCAAGTGGTGATCTTGGGGACCCTTCCCCTTCATCGATATCAGTGTCCTCAGGGAGGGATTCCAAAGGGGAATCCAAGTGTCTCCTTTTGCACTAACATTTCCAAGGGACCTCCTTGGTGGGATGCTCCAGGGAGGTATTGGAAGACTCTGGGTTTTCCACAGGTAAAAACAGTCTGGAAGTCTTTCTGCGTAGGCTGTCTTGAAGGTGACAGAATAGATGTCTCACACACAAAAAGGTGGTCCAGTCTCCAAAGCAGGTAGGGTAGAGATTCTTCTGGACACATAGAGAACCCTCTCTACCATGTCAAATGCCAAGGGAGATTAAGACACCAAGGGCAACCCTGTCGGACCTGAAGCTGTCAAAGGGGAAGCTCCCTAAATCCCTACTGCCCCCTGGATCCGAGGGAGGAGTTGGAGACGAGCGCTAAAGCCTTGAATGGAAGAGAAAGCTCCGAAAACTTCATGGCTGAAGTCAACCCCACAGACTAGGATGAAGCTACAGATACAAGAACCGCTCTGCTCTGAAATGGTCAGAGCCGGGTGAGTCAGAGACCATTGGGGTCGAGATAACCATACTTGTTGACTCCAAAGTCTCGACTCCGGGAATGTTTGGGCCCGATAATTCCGAAACCAGGGGTCAGATTGGAGAAGGAGAAATTGGAGCAAAGGCAGGGATATGGCTCACAGATCCAGTGGGGGATGGAGCATCCGCTGGATTAATGCCTTGAGGAAATGAATCATCATGCTGTCTACCTCAGGTTCAGAGAGGCTGCAGAAAGACCTAGCAGAGGAAGCAATGGATGGAAGTCTGGAAATTGGTCTTGGGGGTTGCAGAAGAGGGGACTTAGGCCTTGAAGCAACCGGCTCAGGAGAAAAACTACAAGCCCAGGGGAGGCCTGGACAACTATAGGAGATGAGCTAGTCACATCCAACGGTTTGGAAGACTTAGCAGGAGGTTCCCCAGATTGGCGAGATCTGCTGGGAGACCTCTCTCAATCTTTGTGCTTCTTAGAGGGGTTTTGAGCCCCTGAAGTAGAAGGTGCAGCAGCAGAAGAAGCTGTGGAAGGAAGGAAGCCTTTGAGGATCAACTAGTTCCTCCTATGAATTAATGTTCATTGGTTAAACCCGGCACACATTGAGCAGGAGGAGTCTAAATGAGGAGCCCCAAGACACACAACACACACTGAGTGGGTATCGGAGAGAGGAGTCTACATGAGGAGCCCCAAGACACACAACACACACTGAGTGGGCATCAGAGAGAGGAATCTTGTGCCCACATGACACAAATTTTATAAAACCGGTGGGCTTGGAGTCAGTAATACCACAAATGACCTGGTAAAAGCTAGTAAGCAGAAAAAAAAACACAAATTCCAAAAAACACACACACAATTAATTGTAAGAAAAAACAAAAGGGAAACTACTAATGTACTTTTTTTTTTTTTTTTTTTTTAATAATAAGAGGAGAGAAACAGAGAAAGGGAAATAAGCTGGGTAGGGATACACCATGAAAACCACTGATAGCAGAATAACAAACAGCTACAAAAGACTATCTTACTAGACAGAATATAAAAATATAGACTTAAAGGAAAGGAAAAGTGAAAAGCTTTTTAATTAACTCACTGAAACCCCCAGTAGCTCAGACTAACGCAATCCCGATGCTTGACAGAAGCTCGGCAAACGAGATCTGAGGGATGTGGAGGAGTGTAGCATTATGGGTAGGGGAGGAACTCAGATTTTGGATCCTAGAGCTTTAGTATGCAGCCGAGTCAGATCCAATCCTCGGATCTGAGCCCACAGGTTGAAGAACAAATGAAGGCAACAAATTCAGATTGTTTTATTAATCCATTGAGCACTTTCAATCTTTCACTTCTGGGACTTTATCCGAATGAAATAACAGTGAAAAAACACTTCAATTTATATACATTCCTATAACGTTAATTAATTAGTCACATCTTTGGTGTCTTGGTTTTAGTGGTAATTAGGAAAACATTTTTATTCATGTTCTGTGAATGTTTCTGTTATCTTGTATGTCATATATGTACCCTTTGTGATATGAGTATGTTTTATTTTTGAAGAACATGCTAATAATTGAGAAGATTACGGCTGCTTGTAAGCATAGTAGCCCAATATCTGAAGTGTGTCTGTCATGACTTTAGAAGAGTACCTTGTTTGGCTGTGTTATCAAACACCTAAATATGAATGCATATTTATCACTGCAGCTTCAATAGCATGCCCTCTCTACACCATGCCTGGCTTCAGTGCGCAGTAACATAGCAGCATTTGCTCCATTCAGAATATTGTTGAATTGTATGAAGTATTAAAATGGCATTACTGCAACACACTTCATGTTGTTGAACCTTCTCTTTACTAATGTGCTGAGCATTACATTCATACACCCAACCTTAAAAATGTCCTGAATCCTGGAGGTTCAATCATTTCTGATACAAAATACAGTTATGTGAAATGACAGGATTAATTTATGTATCTGAAATGTAATAATGTGTCTGGCAATGCTTTCTTTATCTAAAGTGATTCTTCTAGTAACTCCCATGGATACCTTTCAGTCACATCACCTTTACATCTAGAATGAATATATTTGTTGTTCTGAGACTTCTCAGACTAAAAGACATAACTCACCATCAACATTTTCCTTTCATTAAATAAACCATTAATGATACATTAATCATGTAAAAAATCATGATAATAAAGTGGCACTGTGCATTCTATGTTCCCTAGATACTAGCTGCCCTGCTTATTCCACATTTTATTTACTTATTTTATATTTGTTTACTGCAAAAATCCAACTGGGTTGAAGAACCATTTTCAGTGGAGGACCAGGGAGAAAACCTCCACATGTAACATAAAAAATACATGCAAACTTGCTGTTACAGATGAATACTTACATAATACAATCAAGTTATCTTTTTTTAACGATGTACATAGAGAGGAAGACACTTTTCTCAGAGATGCAGTATATACAGGTATTTTAAAATAGTAATCCAGGTAAGACTTACACAAGATTAAACAAGCTTGCCTAATTATTTCATACACCAAGCTGCTTCAAAAAGCACATGACATCAATTGAAAGGTCATATCATACATAAAACTATCATTAATAAAAAAAAATGTAAAGAAGCTTGTTATGGAAATAATCATGTTTATATGTCGATTTAGGAAAAAATGCCAGACTTGTACATCTGTTACTATGTAAAACAAAACAAAACAAAAAAAATCCTACATACCCAGTGCAGTGGCATGAATGAAGTCACATGACCCTTGCCATTAGAATGTGCATACTGGACTGGGTCTTGGTGCTCTGCCTGGGGGCTTCACCTTATGGTTATTGTTGTTTGTAATGATTTCAAAAGCAAGTATCTTTTACAAACTACTACATGACATTGCTTTTCCAGCCTAATAAATAAAACTGAAGCACTTTGTATCATGTGGTTATGGCTGTGGTACAGGTGGGGGTGGGGATATAGATATTCCTACAAAATTCCATCACTTCAAGGCTTACACAGCAAATCAGTGACCTTGAGCTCATCCGTATCTTAGTTACTATCATTTCTCTCACCATATTCTAGCCAACTGCAGAACATCCTCTGTTGTATCCCCAGCCCATGAGGCACATTTAAGCAAAGTAATGCACCTCTCCATCAAACCTAACACTCTTTTTGGAGACTTCAAGAAACTATCTATAAATCTGGAAACAAACCACCACAAATAAGTACACACAGTGCTTCCCAGATTTCATCAGTGTGAACTCTCTAGAACAGAAAGTGCACTCCCCAAGTAAGGGCTCAAAACATTTGGATCTGGTTCTCACAAGCATAGTCATACTGTACAATACACCCCTAGTTACCTCATCACTAGTCACTAGTCAGATCGGACTACCAGTCAGTAGTCTTTACCATGAAGGCCAAGCCTGACTTGTCTGCATACCCTACACTGTTTTAGAGATCTTCCAAAAGAAAACTTAAGAAGCTAGGTGATGACCCGATGTAATGTAAAAAGCCCTCTCCCCTAAGGAGTCAGTAGCAAACACTGCTGAATTTACAGATAAATTTGTATTATACATGCAGAGACGCATCAGTCCCTATATGACACAAATACAGTATTAAGTTTAGGAATAAAATCCTATGATGGAACCCCAGTATTAACAAACTATATAACAAAAGGGGAAAAAACCCTTCTTGTCCTGAGAAATAAACTGAATACCTCACACTCCAGAAGTGAACATGTGGGGTTAAACAAAGAACTTTAATGCAAAATAAAATCCTCCAAAGATAAATATGAAATGAAAATTGTCAGCTCTGTAAAGAACAACCATAATGGCGTTTTCAACTGTGTCAGAAGCCTTAGGAAGAATGCTCACTGAAATGATACATAACAATAAGGTCTCATCAGTCCCTGAGGTTATAGAAAACATACCAGCAGATATATTTAGCTGTGACTTTACCCACCTGTAACCCCAAACTTCCTCTACATGTCACTGTCTCTGCTCCCACCCCAAAGGAGACTGTCGATAATCCTAAGGGAGCTGTCCAAATACAAGAATACTTGCACTATGGGTCCAATTTTACTGGCTGCTGTCTTGTCAGCAAAAAGCACAGCCTCATCAACTTGTTACTATATCTGTTCAACCTCAGCCTTGAAACTGGCTTGTGGACCCACTACTGATCCTGGCAACTATAGATGAGTAAGATTTACCCCCAAGTAAGGGCTCAAAACATTTGGATCTGGTTCTCACAAGCATAGTCCCACTGTACAATACAGGATGGCCTAATGGTTAAAGTGTTTGCCTTACAAACACAAGGTGTACGGTTTGAGTCTCACAAGGAATAATTGGCTAGGCTTAAAATGGCTCACAAGGGCAGCTAGCTTAGTACTAATCTATGAACCTATGAATCTAGGAACCTATGAGTATCAGTATGCATCACAATGGAACTTATATACAAAGACACTGGCCACTTACAATCTCTGGACCCAAACTAGTCCGGCCTTGTAAAAAGAGGATCCCGCCTACTTAACTTAGTCAATTTCTGAGGAACAGGAGGGGTGCAGTTTGGTATACACCACTCACCCTGACATGTCAAATGCCTTTGTTACTATTTTTTTGCATTATTGACAATCTAATCGAACTAAATGCAAACCTTTATGTAACCACTGGTTAGCAAACAGTCTTGTTAAAAGAACTCAGTCAATCAGGATCATGTGCACTCTTGTCCTTTAATAGGCTCATCACCAGTGGGGTCCCCACAGAGATTGCTGCAAGGTACATTTCAATTTAACATCTATTCCCTGAGATTAAACCTGGTATTCAGTGTCTGTGGCTGACAAATTTGCAGAAGAATGCAAACTTTTGAAACAATCATGAACTGTCAAGAGGAATGTAAGATCCCTCAAGATGGCCTAACACACAAAAACACTGGTAGTCCATAACCGACATACTACAAAATTTAGTATTGTTTCCTTCAGGAAACATGAGACTCCATTCATATACCACATAAATGACACTCTCCAAACCCAACACTTAGGGACATGGGCCCAGCTGATCATCAAAAGTATATCTTCTAGGTCCAAGCAAGTTGTTATCCATCTGCAATCCTCTCTCATTAGGTCCATAACAGAATATCATGCTCCCTTTGGTATGTATCTGTTCTAACACATGATCCAACTTGAAAAACCCCAGCAACTTCTTGACAAAGGAATCAAGGGCACCTAATACATTAATAAACCTTAGACGCCTAAGCTACCTGGGACCTGCCTCAGCGCTACCAGACAGCTTTCAAAGCTAAAAGGTGCCCTATATGCATTCAGATTGTCAAGAACTCAAGAGGAGCATCATATAAAAAGGCAGCACAAAAATTTCAGAGCTCTCTTGCCTCAAAAAGGTAGGCAATACCCCTGAAAGGAAATATGCTAGGCAACATAACAGAAGGAAAATATATACCCAAGGGTATATGTAGCCAGACCCAGGCAATACAAAAAAATAAAAAAAAACACCAAAAGAAGGGAGATTGAGGGAGGTGATGGTTACTACAAGAGTGATCTATAAGAGCATCTTTTATTATAATAAGTTTACTTACACAAGCGTACAATGTTCAACACTAGATCATTGCTATAGTAACCTAAGCTGTTTGGGTAGATTACCATAGTTTAGAAACTAAGAACTGCAGAAAAGATAAATTTAGAATCCATGAGATCATGGAGAATGGTCCTAGCAAAGTTTGTTTTGGACCTGGAAAAGGAATCTATTTTGTAGTACTTTATAAAGGTATGTACAGAGGGCAAAGTTGCTGCCTCCAGAATACTTTAGAGTCCACCCCTTTCCAGAAAGCCAACAAAGAAATCAATGCCCCGGTCAAAAGGCCCATAACTCTGCCTGGAAGAGGCTTATTATGGTGACAGCAACAAAATGAAATAGCTTGAGACAAGTATCTCCAAAATGTCTGCTTTGACTGTGGTAGTCCTTTCCCTTACCTTCAGAGGAGACAAATAGCTGATCATCTTTCTTGAAGGACTGAGTTTTGCCTAGGTGGTATATTTTTCTTTTTATTTATTTTACATTTGTTTACCGGGATAATCCAATTGGACCAGGTCCATTTACAGAGGAGGCCTGGGGAGAAAAGCTCCACAATTAGTAAATAATCAAAAATACAAGAACATTTTGATGAAAGTTTACAAGACTGACAAATAACAGTAAGTGAAATTAATAACAACATGCTTAACAGGAAAATAAGTCAACTCGAGATCTACTGTTAGAATTCTAATACTGTAACATCATTACAGTAAGTAAATTAGAAAGAAAGGTGCATGAGACAGAGAGAGGAGAGAATTTTATGTAATACATGGACAAAGCCAGTTATTCATAAGATGCGCTTTGAGTGAGTTTTTGAATTGTGTGATAGTGGCGGCAGAAGTCAGAGAAGGGGGGAGGTTATTCCAGGTTCTAGATATGGTGTGAGAGAAAAGTGCTTTCCCTGCAGTGTTGTTAGCCCTAGAGATACAGAGGAGCAATATTTCAGAGGAGCAGAGAGGACGATTAGCTATGTAGTGAGTGAGCAGTTGATTTAGTGATGTGGTTTAATCAGGATGTTTCAGGATATTGTAGGCAATGGCAAGCTGGTAGTAACTGAGTAGTTGGGGAAGTTCTAGCCATTGAAGGTTCTTTAGAGCTTGGCAGTGGTGGGTTCTGAAAGTGGAGTTGTTAGCAAACTTAGCAATTTTATTATAACATGACTCAAGTTTGTCAAGATCAAGTTTTCTGATCAGGGTAAGAATTGGAGCTGCATATATTAGTGTGGACAATAGGTGAGTTTGGGCTAGAGTGACCTGTGCCTGATCTGAGAGGAAATTTTTGTGTCTATATAGTGTTCCCATTTTTTTGTGTGTACCTTTTTGATGGTTTGAGAAATATGATCATCAAAGAGGCTTCTGTCGATCTCTACACCAAGGAGCTTGGTATGGGCAGAAGGAGAAATGATAGTGTCATTATTGGAAGTAATAGAAAAGGACAGAGGGGTAGATTTAGGTTTTTTGGGGGTGAAAAGAAGCAGTTTAGTCTTGTTAGGGTTTAGGATGAGTTGGATATCAGTAATCCACCATTCCACAGAGCTAAAGGATTCTTGAGTGAGTTGTTGTAAAGTGGTGAGAGTTGGGGCTGAGCATATTAGAGTCGAATTGTCTGCATACTGTAGTGGAATACATTCATTTAGCCGAGAGCACATTGCTCGATCATGCAGTTCACAGAGTTTTATCTGTGAATTTTGTAATGCCAAACCGTCGGAATGTTGTGAAAATCACCGAATTCGACATTTCTGACTGCTCTACCACCTAAACAAGTGGTACCATGGGTCAAAAACAGGGCGATATGTTGCAATTCGCAACAAGTGCGATCGCTTTTTTTGAGGTTTTGCCGTACTGCTTTCGGCAATAACCCGATCGACCATCCACCAGCCGATCAAATGCATGTATACCTACTGTATCAGTGTGGCATGCTGGGTAGAGGTATGTAGATTGTTAGTAAAAATAGAAAAAAGAAGCGGCCTCAAAGTTGAGTCTTGTGGTACGCCTATGGTAGTTAGAAGTAATGGGGATAGTACACCATGCCATTGGACAGATTGCTGCCTGTCAGAAAGATAGTTCTTGAACCAGGCAATAGTAGAAGGGGCAAAGGATAGGGAGGCTAGAGTATCAAGTAGTATGGGATGTGAGACCATATCAAATGCTTTTAATAGATCTAAGAATATAGCAAATACAAACTTATTGTTATTTCTATGTTGGTTAACCAAATTAGTGAAAGAGAGTAGAGCAGTTGTTATGCGGTGTGGTGTGGCCAAAATACATGCTGTGTGTAGGAAAGGAGATTGTGCGTGTTCAGGTATTGCATGACTTGAGAGTGTATACATTTATCAAGTAGCTTAGATAAGGGGGATAGAATGGCAATAAGAAGATAATTTGAGAAGTCATAAGAGTTGCCACCTTTGTGAAGAGGGATAACATATGAAACTTTCCACAGCTGGGGGAGATAGGCTTCCTGTATGGAGCGGTTGATAAGGAGAGAGACAGGGTAAGATAAGGATTCAGCTGCGATTTGTAGGAAGCTAGTGGGTAAACTATCAGCTGCAAGGTTGGTAAGTTTACATTTTAAGAGGAGTTTTTTGATTGCAGAGGTGGGAACTGGTGAGAGAGTAAAGGAGGGAATGTTATCTAGCCATTTGGGTGGGATATGTGTACGGTTGTTTTTGGATAATTGGGCTGACAGTGTCAGAATGGATTCTGTAAAATGATGATTAAATTGAGAGGCTATGTCCTTATTGTTATTGGTGGAGTTGGGAGCTGGCGTGGTAGTTTTGCCTGGTTTTAATAGGGAGTTGATAGCTTGTCAAAACTTTTGAAGGTCTTTTCAGTGTTTACTCTGGACACTAAGGAAGTAGTTCTGCTTATCAAGTTTGGTTAGTTTCTTGACCTGATTTCTAAGTTGTTGGTAGTTTTGTTTGGCAAGATTCATTTTCTCCCTCTGCAGATTTTCCATGCATTATCTCTGGACTTTAGTAGCCCCTTGTGTCCTTGCCATTATCTCTGGACTTTAGTAGCCCCTTGTGTCCCTGCCATTATCTCTGGACTTTAATAGCCTCTTGTGCCCCTGCCATTATCTCTGGACTTTAGTAGCCCCTTGTGTCCCTGTCATTATCTCTAGACTTTAGTAGGCCCCTTGTGTCCCTGCCATTAGCAGATCTAAAACTAATGTAAACTTACCTACCTCTCACAGAACACTATATTCAAAAAAACAATTTAATCCTGAACAGTTTCAAACTGAACTGTCACTATATGACTGGTCCCCTCTTAAACGCCTCTCACTGAACAATGCTGTTGAACATTTCAACTCTGCATTCCTCGCAATCTTAAATCAACATGCCCCAAGTCGTACCATTAGAACAAAGACCAAAACAGCACCGTGGCTAACCTCTAATACTAAACAAAAAATTAAACTTAGAAATAAAGCTTGGAAAAGATGGCGCTCCTCTAGAAACCCAACAGATCATCAAACCTTTAAAGAGATAAACAGAAAACTGGAACAGCGACCAACCAATAACCACAGAAAAAAGTACTGACTGTTCCTTATGTTCAAAGTAGTAATTTTTCTTATCTAAAAGGATGGCTTTTTTGGTGTTGTTTCTGAGCTCTTTAAAGGTTTATGGACCCGCAAAACACACCAGCACTAGAATGTTGAATAAAAAACTTTAATTTACAAGCATAAAAAGTCCAGTTAAGCGCTTTCATCCAATGACTTCATCAGAACTACCTCCCATTCAAACTTTACCTCATTTATACCAAAATCTTACATCACATGACATTCATTCAAACTGTTAAAGTGCTAGTGCCATTACTTTTAACTTCATTATTCAAACACCTTACCTCCTTTTCACCTAATTTGTTCTTAATATCTCCTCCCCTTAAATCCAATTTAATTACTTCCAAAATTCCAAAGCTGAATTCCTTACAACCAGGATTATCCTTAAGATGTTTCCATAATGCGTTGTTATAGTCCCCATTTCTAATACTATAAGTGTGGTCGTATATCCTATTCCTTAGACATCGGGTAGTCATACCCACATAAAAACATGGGCAACTTTTACAGGTGGCCAAATAGACTAAATTAGATGTCCTACAATTCCCCTTATGATATTTAATTCTGGTGCTGTTATAATTAGATAGCACTATCTCCTCAGTATCAACAATGAACTTGCATTGTTTGCAATTACCACACCTAGTGGTGCCCCCCCGCCTATCTTTCTCCACATCATTCACAACCTTCTTTTCTAACAGAGCCTTCATATTGTTTCCTTTCCTTGTAACAAACAGTGGCCCATTCCCCACAATTTTGAACATCCTATCATCTACCCTTAGTGTGTTCCAATTGTTACGAATAATTTTCATAACATCTCCGCAAAAGCTATTATATTGCAGTACACATGCCATTCCATAATTATTTGTATTTCCATCATCTTTACTACCATCTTCCCCCGTTGGTTTTTCCAATCCCACTCCCAACCTTGTAGTTTTCAGCTGGGAGATGGAATTTGTGCTTAATACACATTGGATGCAATATATTTCGGGGTATTTTCGTTTTTTAGATGACATATTTATTTTATGGAAGGCTGACCTGGAGACTTTGGAAAAATTTTATGAGTATTTGAACTCATGTAGCGAACATTTCAAGTTCACTATGAATAAACAACAAGAAATTATACCATACTTGGATGTGGAAATCACATTAAGAGATGGTAAATTCAAGTCCAACATTTATAGAAAGAATACATTTAGTAATTCTTATCTGCATTTTACAAGTAAGCACCCTTGGACCCAGAAGAAGAGCATTATTAAGGGTCAGTGCATAAGGGCGGTAAGGATGACCTCTGAAAGGGAAGATGTGGACGTTGAATTGGAAAAAATAGGTGAATTTTTTAAAGAAAGGGGTTACCCGACTAATATGATAAATGAAGTCACAGGATATGTCAGTGTCCAATGGGGTAAACTATACAAACCACTTTTGGGAGTGGGATTGGAAAAACCAACGGGGGAAGATGGTAGTAAAGATGATGGAAATACAAATAATTATGGAATGGCATGTGTACTGCAATATAATAGCTTTTGCGGAGATGTTATGAAAATTATTCGTAACAATTGGAACACACTAAGGGTAGATGATAGGATGTTCAAAATTGTGGGGAATGGGCCATTGTTTGTTACAAGGAAAGGAAACAATATGAAGGCTCTGTTAGAAAAGAAAGTTGTGAATGATGTGGAGAAAGATAGGCGGGGGGGCACCACTAGGTGTGGTAATTGCAAACAATGCAAGTTCATTGTTGATACTGAGGAGATAGTGCTATCTAATTATAACAGCACCAGAATTAAATATCATAAGGGGAATTGTAGGACATCCAATTTAGTCTATTTGGCCACCTGTAAAAGTTGCCCATGTTTTTATGTGGGTATGACTACCCGATGTCTAAGGAATAGGATATACGACCACACTTATAGTATTAGAAATGGGGACTACAACAACGCATTATGGAAACATCTAAAGGATAATCCTGGTTGTAAGGAATTCAGTTTTGGAATTTTAGAAGTAATTAAATTGGATTTAAGGGGAGGAGATATTAAGAACAAATTAGGTGAAAAGGAGGTAAGGTGGCAAATTAAACTGAATGCGTCCACATACCCTGGTCTGAACGAGCACATATCTATTAAGCCTATTTTGATAGGTAGGCAAAGGTAGAAAGAATTAGTGAGGAAATACAGTGAACAAACTAATGAGGTATATGCCCACAACTATACACACTATCAAATGCACATAAAGTTCTGTTAGAATGTAGGTTACAGTATTATAGGAATAATAAATTTTATAAGTAGGTTATGCAAATATGTATGCTTTTTCATGTTGCAAGGTTGTTCATGTTATCTGATTATTTAAAATTGTTTGAATAATGAAGTTAAAAGTAATGGCACTAGCACTTTAACAGTTTGAATGAATGTCATGTGATGTAAGATTTTGGTATAAATGAGGTAAAGTTTGAATGGGAGGTAGTTCTGATGAAGTCATTGGATGAAAGCGCTTAACTGGACTTTTTATGCTTGTAAATTAAAGTTTTTTATTCAACATTCTAGTGCTGGTGTGTTTTGCGGGTCCATAAACCTTTAAAGAGCTCAGAAACAACACCAAAAAAGCCATCCTTTTAGATAAGAAAAATTACTACTTTGAACTTCAGCAAACCACCAAAAAACAACCAAAAAAGTTCTGGTCTACCATCAATAATCTACTCACCCCAGGCAAAGTAGTTACACCACACCCACAGAATTTAGACCCTGATAATCCCTCTTTAATTGCCAATAACTTCAATACCTTCTTTACTACCTCCATACAAAGTCTAGCTAACCACCTATCTCCTGATTCATCCCAACTCCTCTCAAATAACATCAACAACTCCCTACTTCCCCTTCAATTTCAACCAATACCTACCTCCTACATACAATCTCTCTTACAAAAACTTAAACCAACTACCCCCTCAGCAGATAAGCTCCCTGCTGAATTCTTGCAAATAGCAGCTAAAGCTATTGCTTATCCTGTTTCTATCCTAATAAACCAATCTATAAATGAAAGTACTTTTCCAGAAATCTGGAAAATATCACACATTATACCCTTACACAAAGGAGGTAAATCCACTGACCTCTCTAACTATCGCCCTATAGCTCTATTATCTCCTCTAGCCAAAATCATGGAAAAATGTATACACAAACAACTACTTAACCATCTCCTTCATAACAACCTACTAGCTAACACTCAGCATGGATTTAGACCTTCACATAGTACCACCACTGCACTACTCTCATTTACCAACACAATCAACTCTAACCGCAACAACAACAAACTAACCTCTGCTCTTTTCCTAGACCTGTCAAAAGCCTTCGACATGGTCAACCACACACTTCTTCTACACATATTAAAATCCCTTGAATTGGTTTCCTCTTCCTTATCCTGGTTCTCATCCTATCTTGAAAACCGACAACAAGCAGTACTCTGGAAAAATTCTCTATCTACTCTACTGCCTATCTCTTTAGGTGTACCTCAAGGATCTATACTAGGCCCACTCCTATTCTCCATTTTTATTAATGATCTCCAATCATCTATCCAGAACACAACCTGCATACAATATGCAGATGATTCTACCATTATATGCACAGCTTCCACTCAATCTGAACTCCAGTCACTGACACAATCTACCTTTTCAAAAGTAGAACAGTGGTTCTCAAAAAGATGTCTCCTCCTGAACCCCAAGAAAACAAAACTGCTACTTTTCACACCTACCCACAAATCTTCTCAACTTAACTTCACTGTTACTGCAAGTGACAACTCCGTCATCTCCCCTGATTCTACGACCAAACTGCTAGGTGTCACTATTGACAATAATCTTAACTATGATTACCACATCAATAACACTATAAAAGCAGTTAATAAAAAGATTGGTTCACTGTACAGAATTAAACCCTTCCTTACACCAGAAGCACGGACCACCTTAGCACAATCACATCTTATCTCTACACTAATGTATGCTTCTTCTATCTACACAAATCTCTCTAAAAGCAACCTAAAGAAACTGACTACATCCTACCACAATATAGCTCGCTTTGCCACAGCATCCCAGTATAGAACTCACCACTGTCTTAACTTAAAACACTTACACTGGTTAGAACTTCCTAACAAGCTCATATATCAACAACTCTTAATAACTCATAACATTCTGTATCAACCATTAAAGACACCTGCTCTTAATAACCTCCTAATCCCCTATAATAACTTGAAACAGCTGCGCTCCGCCGAAAAGCTACAGGTCAACACAACTAGAATTACAAATTCAGCAGGTAACTGCCTTTTCTCCAACTCAGTTGGCAAAATATGGAATAACCTCCCCTCACACATCACCTCTCTAGCCTCCTTTCCTCTTTTCAAAAAACAACTTCTTGTACATCTGAACAACTTTTGGCTCTGTTCCTGTACAAATCCAGACTAATCTACTTTTTTCTTTCTTCTATTATATTCCCAGAAATCTAAATTGCAACCTTTCTCTGGGATATCAAAGGACCTAATTACTATGTCCTTTACAACTATGAATATACAGTTTAAAATATGTAATATCCCATCCTCACATAATTGTACTGTAAAGAATTACTGTCTCTCTCAATATGTGAATAGTACTATGTCTTTTTATTACTTGACCTAGACTGAGATGTAAGCATTGTTGCTCAATCTCTGTAACATATGTAATTATTGTAAATGATTTAATTTTTATAACCTTGTTTTATCTTGGAGCTTTTCTCCCCGGGCCTCCACTGAAAATGGAAATTATCCAGTTGGACTAGCCCGGTCAACAAATGTAAAATAAAATAAATAAAATAAATCTCTGGACTTTAATAGCCCCTTGTGTCCCTGCCATTATCTCTGGACTTTAGTAGCCCCTTGTGTCCCTGTCATTATCTCTAGACTTTAGTAGGCCCCTTGTGTCCCTGCTTAGCCACAGTGCATAGGTAGCTTTAGTTCTGACTTTTCTGATGGGTGCAACTATATTAAGGACGTTGGTGAAGGTACTGTTGAAATATTCAACTGCCTGGTCTAACCCTAGAGTTCGTAGCGGTTCCCAGTTACATTGTTTTAGAATATTGTTAAGATTCTGTGGGTTTGGGTTATGATCTTTTCTAATCTGTTTACATACTACGGGCTTGAGTATGGTGGTTCTTTTGCAAAGGAGGAATGTGGGGAGGTGGTCACTAAGACCGTCTGGTAGACAGCCTACCTGATAGTTTTGTTTGGGGCAATTGATCAGTGTCCAATCTAGAATAAATTGTTTTTGGGATTTTTTGTCTACTCTAGTGGGTTCTTTTATAAGTTGGGAAAAACTGAAGAGATTAATATGAACTGTCTGTGGACATACAGAGTATGAAGAATTATTTCTTCCTTGTTTTGGGGTCATGGAAAAAAAAAAGACAGGGAGCTAACAGACTGGCTCAAGGTTAATTCTGAGACCATTTTAGGCATAAAAGAAGGATGTGTTCTCAAAGAAACCCTATCCTTGTAGAAAATGAGGTAGGGTTGACACACCGTAACAGTTTGCAGCTAAGATACTCTCCTAGCAGAAGTCAGAGCAATGAATAAAACAGTCTTCCATGTTAACTCCTTCCTTCTAATGTGCCCTGAGCCCTTTAAAAAAATTTAATTTTGCTTCATATTTTAAACAAATATATATTTCTCTAGCACCTTAAGAGGGTGGCCTAATGATTAAGGTGTTTGCCTTACAAACAAAAGGTGCAGGGTTTGAGTCTCACAAGAGATAATTGGCTAGGCTTAAAATGACTCGCAAGGGCAGTTAGCTTAGTACTAATCTATGAACTATCTATGAAAACTGTAAATGAAAAACTGTGTTCAGCTCAAAGAAAATTTACCACAGCTTCTTTCATTAAATTCTAGGTCTTAAACTGGACTTTAAAGCCACAATAACCACAGTAAATATGAAATATGTAATGTTGCATAAACAGCTTAAAATACCTCAGTAACTATACAGTAGTTCATACATATGCTAGGCTAATGACCACTGGGGCATTTATCAGCCTAACCAAGCATATTGACTGTATCCAGCAAGTTCATGTTTATTAGAGGTTCTTTTAAGGGGTATATGCAAGCTAAGATTTACAGGCTACTGCTATCTATTAGAGACATGGGTACTAGACCTGGAGTGTATTTCCGATTTCCCATCGACTAGTCCAGGTTTCTCTTGAACAGGGTTAGGGAAGAGGTCTGTTTCACATAGATGGAAAGCCTGTTCCAGAGAAAGGGAATTCTCTGAGACACATAACTATGTCCTATTTATGTTGCAAACAAAGTTTAAACCATAGATCGAGTAATTCTGATGTTATATGTTTTGCGGATATGTAAAAGGCCCATCAGAGTGGGCTCAAAGGATGCCTTGTATACCAGGATACCCATCATTGGTCTGTAGGAAACACAGTATAGAGATAGGACTTTGAGGCGATCTGCATATGAAATAATGTTTACATCCTGTTAAGCAATGCACATACTGCCAGCAAGTGTTTCATACAGCTGTGAGCTTTTGTATGAGGCTATAAATTTCTGTCTAGGTCACTTGACGGTTGAGATATTTGACCTTGAGATAAAGATTCAGAACAGAGAAATCTAGCATGTGAGCAATTCACATCACTCTCTCTCTATGGCACCAGAAAAAATCCTTGAATAAAACCCTTCGCCCATCTGGCAGGAAGGCACTGGTTCTATTACTCCCTGAAAGAATATTTGATAAAGAACTGAAGGAAACAGGGATACTTGATTTACTGGGAAAGGAGAAATCCATTAGAAAGGAAGAAGGAGTTCGCAACTGCCAAGTATACTCTTGCTGAATTATTTTTAAACCCATTTCTCTGATCCAGTCTGGTGTCACAAATGAAGATGAAGCCTCACAATGACATTAAGACTGCCAGGGTGAAAGGAGGGCGGAAATGCAACAGACAAAATGTCGTTCCAACTTAGTGAACTGCTCTTGGTGTTGAGAGGCTTTACCTTTCTTTTTGCATCCTCTCTTCCATTGTTTTTTAAAGTCCTGCTTGAAAGAACCTTGCTGCTTGAATTGCATTTTGAAAAAGGGGGATAAGGTGAAAGGAATATTCTGTGACCTAATGAGGGCTGAGTAAAGGGTGACAATTGCATCCCTAGATCTAGACACAGCTCCTTTGTTTATAAACTGTGCGATACAGAAGAACTTCCTTACAACAATGAACACATGTTGGTCACTGTCAAAAAAAGCTCTCAAATCTCAAACAACTGTGTCAGCTCTTAGGAGTGTATCATCAGTGTGACAGTTCCTTGGGGTAGATCACTTCCCAAAGGATACAATAATGCACTTGTTGGCGTTTAGTTTCAGTTCATGACTTTGGCACCAGTTATTTATTTGGGCAAACATTCATCTGCAAACTTAGTCAGCCTGAGCCATTTGGTATTGTTTTTCACTTCAGAAAAGATGTCAAATAGGAGAGTTCCCATCAAAGAACTCTGGGACATTCCGCTGATGACTGGTCTTTTGTGGAGTTAACTTTCCTTCTTTTGGTTTCCTGCATACTATCTGTGAGCCAGTTGGCAATCCAGCAGATGACAGATGGGTTTAATCCCATGTTATTTAGCTTTTCAACTATGCCTCAGTCGGAAATTGTGCCAAAAGCTTTGGCAAGGTTGAGGTATGTAGCATGTACTGTTTTACCTTCATCCACTGCTTTTGTAACATTTTTCTAAAAAGTCCACCCAGTTAAGGAAGCATGGCCTACCCTTGTCAAATCCAAAATGAAAAGGGTCCAGTGTTTGGAAGTTCATTATGTTCTGATTGATTAATTTCATGACAAGTCTTTCCATATCTTTGCAAATGAGATTGATCAGACTTATGGATCTATGACTGCCCATGCCTGTGGAAAGTCCACTGTCATGCAGAGGAATTACTGTATCTGTTCTTCATTCACTTGGTACAAAACGTGTATGGAGGCTGACATTGAATAGTGTTGTTAGGGATGTGGCTAAATCATGCTTCATGATATTTACGATGCATTCAGGGATATTGTCAGGACCAGTTTGATGCAGTATTTTTAACTTCTGATAGCACTTTTAGGACTTGGTCTTGTGTGACACCTGGAGGCGAGATAGTTTCAGGTATATCTTGTGGAACAGACAGAGGGGAGAGAAGGGTGAAATTCGAGCATATTTATTGGCCAGAAGCTTTGCTATATCTTCAACCCCAATGTAGGTAACATCAGTCACAATCAGCTCAGCACATTGCTGCCTTGTGCTTTTGAGATTTAGAACAAAACTAAAAAGGCCTTGTGATTGTCTTTGGTTTGGGTACTTATATTTACCCTCAAACATGTCTTTGTTGGATTTTATTAAGCTCCTGAGTTTATTTCAGTGACAAGGGCTATAACATTCTGGGAATTATTCTTCCTACTTCTTCACCTTAGAAGAGGCAAGGTTAATACTTAAATTGTTCATGTTTTCAAAAAAATGGAAAAAGATTTAATGTATGAAGGCGACACGTTTAAAATGCTAAAGCGGCAGAAGCATAAACTTTCTTCTCAAATTTGTCAAACACTTTCCCATCCTTAAAAATAATAAACTAGGTGATAAACCAAACTGTGCTTTAATGCAGAAATTCAGTAAAAATCCAGTAAGCGCTTTCGTCTTTTCATACACAAGACTTCTTCAGACTGAATTAAAACCTCTCACTTCATTCATTAAATACTAAAAGATATCATCACATGACATTCCCAATTAATGTCTTAACCCTTTCTTTCTCAAGTAGGCTACAAAATCTTCTCTGTTGTTTAGCCCAGGGGGATAGCAGGCATTCAACTTAACCTGCCTTGTATATTCCAACCATCCCAACACCTCCTCAGCATTCAACTTGATCTCATAGTCAGCAATATTTCCCAAAACCAAAAATTTTAAATTGATTTTACAACCCCCCATTTTATAATGTTTACCTAAAGCATTAGCTTCACTGCCAGTTTCCACAGCTCCTTTGTGTTCATACATTCTTTTGAATAGCTCCCTACTAGTACGGCCAACATAGAATGCATTGCAAGACTGACATACAATTAGATAAACAGAAAACTTTGATTTGCATGTGTAAACCTTGTTGACATATATTTTTACATCATTAATAACAATTTCACTGACTCCTTCATAAATTAAATCACAGAAATTGCATGCCAAACATTTTTCCATCCTGCCTCTTGTACTAAAAGACCCTGGATTCAAACTGCTTTGGAAAAAGTTTTTAAAACTCTTTCCCTTTTTTACAGAAAGCGTGGACCATTACCAATTGCTTCTAGTACTTCTTCACTGCTCTTCAAAATTTTCCAATTTGTTCTGATAATTTGTTTGATGGCTTCCGAATCTACACTATTCGATATTTGCATAGCAGATCCAAAGTCATTGTTGATATTTTTCTTAGAAAAAACTTCTAAATTTCCTCTAGTTCTTTTGACTTCACTAAGTTTACTTCTCACTAATTCATTTGAATAGCCTCTAGCTACAAACTTGTTACATATAGCTTTGCTCTCTTTGATAAAATCAGCATCTTCTAAAGTAAGTTGATGTGCCCTCATCAGTTGACCCTTAATATTTTCTTTCATATATCTGGGATGCATGCTTGAAAAGTGTAAATATGTATTGTTTTGCACATTCTTTTTGTTAATTTTAGTAGCTAACTTGCCATTTTCTTTATACACTACTACATCCAAATATGAAATACTTTTGTCATTCAAAACTGAAGTAAATTTCAAATACGTACAAACCCTGTTTATATACAGCAAGAAAGATTCAAGGGACTCCAACCCCCCTCTCCAAACAACAAACAAATCATCTATAAAGCGTTTGTAACAAAGTATATTGTTTTTGAATGTATCAATCAAAATATGTCTTTTCTCCCAACCAATCATGAAAATGTTGGCATAACTGGGTGCCATTGCTACTCCATTTTTTTGATGGAAAAAAATCATCTTTAAACTTGAAGTAGTTGTAGCTCAAAATAACATCTAATGTAGAGAGAACCACCGTAACTTAGAAAACCACCGGAGGAGGCTCAAGGAAGTCCGTAACAGGGCACAACTCCTCCGGTGGTTTTCAAAATAACATCTAACATTTCCATAAGTAAACTAGTAGTATTATTGGAAAACAAACCTGAACTTAAAAGCTCTAATCTCACTGTTTCCATTTCCTTCTTCATTGGGAATAACTGCATATAAAGACTTCACATCTAAAGTGACTAAAATATCTGACTCAATAACATTCACTTTTTTGATGTGTCCAATAAAATCAATGGTGCCCTTAATATAAGTACTGCCTCTGACTGCTACCTTTTGTAAATGTTTGTCTACAAAAATACAAATGGCTTCAGTTTTGGTCCCTTCACTTGCTTCTATAGGCCTGAACATAGGGTCTTCCAGATCTTTATGTATTTTAGCCAAGCCAAAAATTCTACTAAATTTAGAAGCTGCATTTGAAATATATTTCTTAGTATCCTCTGTGATCCTTCCTGTATAAAACCATTCCTCAATTAAGGAATCAATAAAACAATATGATTTTTTAACAGCAGAAAAACTTTTTCATAGAATTCATCATCAGCCAACATGTGATACATTTTCATATCATAATAATCTCTATCTAGTACTACCAAAGCATTTCCTTTATCTGCTTTGCTAACAAGAATTTTGTCATCATTAACTTAATCAAAAAACAGCTTGCGCTCGTTTACAGACATATTATATTTGAAACTACTTTTGTTGTTCAACAATTCAATAATTTCAAGCTTAGTCATACTAAGAAACATTTCTAATTCCTTTCTCAAAGGAGGATTAAAAGTACTTGGTCTACTGAACTCTTTACTTACATTGTTGTTACTATTTTTAAACGAAACTTTGAAATTCAGTTTTCTGATAAAATCTCTCAGCTCATTCAGCACATCACACTTGTTTGCTCTAGTAAATGGAACAAAATTCCAACCCCTACTCAGAATGTCACAAGTCTTGGCATCCAAAAGTTTGGATGATAAATTGACAATTAAGTAACTGCTAGGATCAAAAGTACCTGAAAAAACAGTTATTTCTTCCATTTCTTCCACACCTTCTTCTTGGACTGATTGCTGTAATTCCCTGTGGTAGATGATGTTACTTCTGCCCAAGTCCTTCGGCCATTCGGCCCTTTCTGATAAACCTGCACCTTCTGTGCCTGCTGTCCCTGCTGAAAATTTTGTGAAGGCATAGGACAAGCTTGTGCATTGGAAATCACCACTTCATTTTGTTGCCCATGCTGCGCTAGACGTTCAGAGCATCTTGGCCCTTCCTCGTCTCCACTTGCAGTCAATGCTGCCTCATTTTCGATTCTCAAGCATGTTGCATCAGCCGCTACGTCAGTACGCCCTGTTGTTACTCTAACATAAGCGTTCCCTTCCTCATATTCGTTAAGGTCGTGCTGAAACTTTTTAATTTTCTGTTTGGACAAAAGGTCATTTTCTTTTGCTAATGTGTCTGGAATAAGACTAAATTTGGCAACAAAATTGTCAGGAGTCAACTGATCTTTAAGAGAAAAGAAACTAGAATTTATTTTATTATTCAATTGTTCAATTTTTAGTTTATTGAACTCGGACAGCATTTCAATATATTGTAGCCCCACTTTTTGGTTTAATTCGACCCATCTGTCAATAAAGTCTTTGGGTAAATCGTTCCCATTTGGCATTTTTGTAATTCTGAGGCCCTTTGGAACTCTCTTAACACGCAAACAGTTATCAAAATAAGCAACATCCCACTGTAGACGCTTTAGCTTTATGAGATCTTTTTCTAGATCTTTAAATAGTTCATAAGCATCAAAAGAATAACTGTTACTGATGCCTTCATTGCTTAAAGTAAAAAAAACATCACCTGGAGGGGCTAAACAGTTTGACAACAGATCATTAGTTCTTTTTGGTAACTGTCCATGCCTTGTTGCTCCAACATTCAGCAAGCCTTGCTGATTTAACATCAGTGACCCACTTGGGCCATCATGAAGAGTACATTCAGTTGGAATCATCAGAAAACTAGAACCTGCTTGACTCATCTTGTAACGTAACAAAAATAAATCACTTTAAAACATTAAACCAAATAACTGATAAAAATAAAAATAATAAACTCGGTGATAAACCAAACTGTGCTTTAATGCAGAAATTCAGTAAAAATCCAATAAGCGCTTTCGTCTTTTCATACACAAGAGTTCTTCAGACTGAATTAAAACCGCTCACTTCATTCATTAAATACTAAAACATATCATCACATGACATTCTCAATTAATGTCTTCATTTTCCCATCCTTGTCAGAGGAATGGGACTAACAGTAGCAACAATAGCAATTTGTTTAGCAGAAACACTTTTTGGATAAGGAAATCACTGTAGGGTCTGCTTTAGGGTTAGAGGTGCCATGGGTATAATCTCTGTCAGACTTCCTAGGAACATGTAAACTAAAAGATGGGAAAAAAAACATTCTATAAAGCAGACATAAACAGAAAGAACAGCTGTAGACTTAGGAACATCCAACTGTATTAAATCATAATACATTTATTGTGAAGTAGGAATATCACCCTGTTCCCATCAAAAAACCTCTTTAATTTTAAATTCTCAGGAAAAGATAAGCCTTCTGGAGGGAGATGTGAAGTAGTATTTTCCTCAGAATCAGAAACTTCAGGTCGAGAAGAAAGTCTTGAAGCTTAACATTCCTAAACTCATCCCTGCTCGTCTGACTGGAATTCAGTATCAGGAAAAAGAGAGAACTCTTTTTTTACACCCCAGCCCCACCACCAAAGAGGTAGTAAAGAAAGAGAGAAAGAAAGCAAAAATTAGCTCTCTGGCAAAACCTTAGCAAATATTCCCTGTCCATAGAAATAGAACAGGAGAAGACCATTTTTTTCTCTTTTTGATATCTTTTCCTGGAAAAAGGCTGAAGAATAGCAAGCAAACCAAGCAATGACTAATGATCCCTTTCCTGGCTATATTAAGTACCTTCCCATACACTTTCCTCTGAGACCAAGTGTGGTTCTCCTGTACCCACAAAGGGCATCCCTACAGCCACAGAAGATGTGTCTATTCCCTTGTCCTTGGAGGCTGTAGGTGCTAAACCACAGGGACCAGGGAAAAAGGTGAACTGTCTGAAGAACTAAGTCTGTACACAGGAGGGTCACCCACCAGCAGATAAGGCACAGCTGAAGCTGTCCTGATACCCAAAGACTCCCTGACTATTTTCTTCTTCTTGTCCTCAGGGGAGTGAAGAACCACAGAGACTGGTAGTTGCTCCATAAGTTCAAATGAGAAGGAAACACTCAACATAGACAGAGGAGCCTGAAGGAATTGGTAAAGCTTTGAACACAAAACTAGTGATACTGAGGTAAGAAAAACACTGACAGCTCCCAAAAACACTATATTCTGCTCTTAACACATAACACCTGTAGGAGAAAATGTTTAAAAATACATTATTTCTCACAGGTTGTTCACACAAGCATTCACAAAATAAGACCAGTTAACCAAAAGTGAAAATCCATAATATTCCAGCTTCCTAGCAAAAATACAGTTTTCCTCAATAAGCATACCTCTAGGATGGTCAAACAGGATGATAATGTGGAGGGTCTCCACCTTCAGATCACTACAGACAAAATCCCATACCATATCCTAGCAGGCTACAGGTTACCCTCCATGTCCCATGAAGCTCACAATACATACTTTGACCTACTGGAGACACTTACCATCCAACCTAACACCCTACTCATGGGAGACTTTAATTACCCCTTTATACAGCCTCAAATCTATAGACACAGAGATTCCTGTACTTTGTAAAATACAAACACACTTGACCAAATAATGAATACTACCACTAGAGGTTCCAACCTACTTGACCTTGTGCTCAAAAATATGGGAGAATGCTACACCCTATCCCCAATGTGTCACCATTTCTAGTATGCCACCTCCAAACCCCAAGAACACACCAGCCTCTGTGGAATTGCGCTCCGAAACTCTGTACAACCACGTCAGTGGCTGAATAGGGACTACTGTAACTACCAAAAGTAAGCCCAGGACTATCCCCAGAAACAGACTGCCCTAGTGGCATCCCAAATTCAACAGGATATACAACAAAAGGAAAAATATGGCAAAAATCAGGAAGAGTATCTCCCATAAAGATAAAAAGAGGTAGAATCCATTTGTAGGTTGATAAGAGATATAATTTTTTCCAAGAATTATGGATGAAAGGCATGGGATGACTTCTGAGTTCTTTGACTTTGGTTTCCTTAAGAGCAGAGATATAATTTTTCCCAAGAATTATTGATGAAAGACATGGAATGAATTCTGAGTTCCTTGACTTTGGTTTCCTCAAGAGCAGTTTCTATCAACAAGGATAATACATTTTCGAAGAGTGGAGAAGTTAAATTAAATGTCCTTGTTAAACTTTTCCTGGCAATCACAAGTATTGTCCATAGAAAAAAAAAGGTTATTTTTGCTCATAGGAAAGCCATCATTAACATTAAATAAAACTAAATCTTTAGTTAGTCATCTAGATCATTCCAAAACTGTTTTTAACATAGGACAATCATAAATTTTCTCTTCCCATGAAGAAAATGTGTTCTTTTTATTGTATCAACATTTTTTTGTAACACTAAAGGGGATATGAGTGTCAAACCAGATTTTAAAATCAACATTAGAAATTATAAATTTCCTGAAGTTAAGAATAGAATTTAAAGGATTACATTTTATTGGGATAGAGAAATTGTATTGTAAGATA
Source organism: Protopterus annectens (assembly GCF_019279795.1). Taxonomy (NCBI): domain Eukaryota; kingdom Metazoa; phylum Chordata; order Ceratodontiformes; family Protopteridae; genus Protopterus; species Protopterus annectens. The sequence goes on along the minus strand of NC_056743.1, from coordinate 379,161,469 downwards.
TAACAGAGAAGGTATAGGAATTTATTGGGAAGATCTTCTAAAGTAAGGTTTGTTGGAATATTATTTTCATTTTGTAAAATAGTTAATTTAAAGATTTCCAACTGGAAGAATAATTTGGATCCACCCAATTCAAGTCTATTTTAAAAACTGAAGCTTTTATATAAGTTTCAGTATCTGGAAAGTTTATTCCTCCCTTGTCCCAAGGTCTGATATGATGTTGAAAAGCAATTCTGCTCCTATTAGGGAACCAAAGAAATTTTAATAATAAATTATTTATATTTCCAATGAAATGTTTATCAGGAATTATTGAAAGAGTTTGTGTTCGATATAACATTTTGAGTAAAAGGGTCATTTTTATTAACTGAAGCTTCTGCTCAAAGGAAGTGAAATTCTTATTCCATCTGTCTACAGAATTTTAATGATGTTTATATTTTCGTAGTTAGTTGTGATTATTTCCTCTATCTTCATGATGAATAACTGTCATCTTTAAATTGTTCATTTCTTTATTGAGTAATGGAAATGTATTGTTTGATTTAAAAAAAAATCTTTTTTTCAGGCCATTGCACGTATTTTATATAGCTAAATCTGTTTAATTTTGTGTTTATTAATTACTAATATTTATGTATGTTTTATTAATTATCTTACTAGCAAAATAAAAATCATCTGAGTAAAAAAACTCTGTCATCAAAGTAAAGAGGCAACTAAGAGGGATAATTAGGTAAAGCAAAACCAACTTTCAGGTTGATATCCACCCAGGTGAAAGGTAACCATAAGGCTTTCTACAGCTATGTCAGAAACCTCAAGGGTAGCACACAGCAATGTGGTGACTTGGTGGTCAATGGTGCCACATTAATTGAGGCTGGCAATATATATACCCGTTAGCAGGCAAATTCAGTTCCAGCTTTACTTCCTCTCACCCCAACCACCCCCCATAATATTTTCAAACATACCTCCTCCAACTAGACAGCACTTACTGGCTGCACTCATTAAAGCCAAGAACATGGCCTCAATGGGCTCCAATAACATCCAAGGATGTTTCCTGAATAGTCTAAACTATGACTTTTTATGACCCCCCATGAGTCATTATTTAACTATAGTCTTAAAACAGACTTTGTGCCAAGTGAATGGAGGACTGCAATGGTCATCCTCCTTCATAAGGGAGGACCTTTAACAGATTCTGGAAACTACAGACCCATTAGTCTGACTAGTCTTATTTGCAAAGCTATTGAAAGAATTGTCATGAAAATTATCAACAAGGACATAGGAGAACCCCCAGCCACTGGAGCCATCCCAGTTTGGGGTTTGTCAAAGGAAGGTCATGCTTACTGAATCTGGTGGATTTTCTTTGAGGTCACTAAAGCAATCCATGAGGAGAAAATGTGCTTAGTGCCTGCCTAGACCTGTCTAAGCCATTTAATACAATACCCCACTTGAGCATTGTCAACAAACCTACTGCACTAGGATCTCATAAGCAAGGACATAGGCAATCTCCAAGCACTTGACCAAACCCAGTTTGGAGTCATCAAGGGCAGATTTTGCCTATTGAACCTGGCTGAATTCTTTGAGACTGTCACCAAGGTCCTAGATGAGGGAAAGTCAGTGCATACAGCTTACCTTGACTTGGCCTATGATACAATCCCTCACTTGGGCATCATCAAAAAGCTAACATAACTTGGTGTAAATCCCTATCTCATCAGGTGAATGGCCAACTGGCTCACTGACAGGACCCTCATAGTCAAAATAGGCACCTCCACCTCCAATAGCAGACCTGTCACTAGTGGAGCTCCCCAGGGATCTGTCCTGAGACCCCTACTGTTTGCCATCTTCTCCTCAGAGGTCCAGACAAAGACAAAAGGCATGTGGTTGACCAAGTATTCAGATGACTGTAAGTTGGGTGCTGTCACTGACTCCCCAATGATGTTAGCATACTGCAAGAGGGTCTCACAGCAACTAATGACTGGTACCAAAGTCATAGGCTCAAGCTAAATGCAAAAAAAAATGTATCATCATACAATTCGGCAAAAACACAGCCCCTAATAACTACCACATCAATGGCAACCCCCTAAGCACAGAACCTGTGGTGAGAGACCTGGGCACTCAGGTTGATAACCTCAGATTCGACCATCATGTACCAGAAGTGGTCAGAAAAGCCTTTTACTTGTTTCATCTCATAAGGAAAGGGATTGCATCCAGACAAAAGGAGGTTATTACGTCTCTGTACTCCTCTCTCATTAGACCAATAATTGAGTATAATGCCCTGTTTGGTATGTACTTCTCCAAACATCTGCACCAACTGGAAAGGCCACCGAAATACCTCACAAAGAGAATCCATGGCCTCCAACACCTGTGCTATGTGGACAGGCTCAAATCATTATCACTCTACTTGGTATTGTACAGATTACTCAGGGGTGATCTGTGTCTCGCCTACAAGGCAATCCCGGACCCTGCCCTACTAGAGCTGTTCCATATCCGTAAGTCTAACTGCACATGCATTAATCACTTGAAAGATCTGAATCTAATATGCAAAATCAACAAATCCCGCTGGAGAGACAGGTTTGTCTCCCAGAGGCTGTCCCATCTCTGGAACAGACTTCCCATACATGTCAAACAGAACACCTCACTGACCCCCTTCAAGCACAACCTTGATGAGAGGATGGTAAACCACAAATTTGTCCCAGGAGTTCCACCTGTGTCTCTCATTCACAGGGGCAACAGGTGCTGACTGAGGTTTCTTTTGACAGGGGCAAAAAGTGCTGATTGAGGTTTCTTTTTGGGGACAGACTCTTGGCTAGGCTTGTAAGGGCCCCAGAGCCATTAGCCTAGTAACCTTCTATGATCCTGTTATAGCATTCAGATTCTGCCACAGATTTTAGCAAAGCTCTATGCGTGTATTGTACAAGACTCAGGTGACCAGAGGTGATATCCTCTAACCAGCATCTGGTTTCTTTGGAACTACTGCACCAGCACTTTGGAACTTGACAGGAAAGATTTCTTATAGGATATATATCCTCACACATCCACACAAAGAGAGACATCATCTGGCTTTTGCTGTGCTGTGGTAAGACACTCAGCATGCATCAGCTTGCTTTGCTTTAGTAAGTAGTCAGGGAACAGTAATTCTTTAGTCAGTCAGGGACATTTAGTGAGAATAGTTTAGTATTTTTTTTTGTATCTGTGAGTAACTATCCGACTGTATTATTTTTTTATATCTCTGCGGTTGAAACTTTGTTGTTTACTGTATTCAGTAGTTTCCTGTTTTCAGTTTTATTAAGTATCATTAAATATTTTAATATCTTTCATTGTGGCTGGTCCTTTAGAGAATCCTTTTAACATCTTGAGAGTACTTATGATTGTTTTGGTGACACTGTGGCTGCTCCTGAAAGCCTTGTTGCTTTAGCCACACCCTACCATTTGCATTCGTATTAATTTTACACAGCATAATTGGGTATCCTCTGTAACAGTCTTAGGGTATCTGACTGGTGGGAGTGTGATTAACTCAGAGTCTGGGCAGAATGGGGCACAAATAGTAAATCTGTGTCAGCTTTTCCCAGGTGTGTATGTGTGTGTGAAGCTCAAATATCCAAGTGTGTGTGTCAGCTACTGAAAAGAGGGACATAGAACTCCAAAGTGGTCTGTGTGGGCCTGGAGAGAGAAATGCAGTCCAGTCCCAGGTCTGGAGAGTGCTCCCTGTGTGCTCTTAAGGGAAATTTTGCTTGGTGCAGGGATTTGCATCTGACAATACTGTGTGTATCCGTCTTTGCTCTTAGTGACCGTCCCTCATCAGAGTCAGTGGTGAGGACTGAGTCTCCTTGATTGCTGACTCAGAGTAGGGACCTGTCACAGAAGCCATAACTCAATGAGTATCATCTTACAACACATTATGCAACTAGCAATCCTCTCAGAAAGAGTTTACTTGACAACTGCCAGGCCTTCCCCCCATTTTTAAACATATTTATTAAATCATCCCATTTAAAATGCAACATGGACTACATACACTGAAAAAACAACAAGATGCAATAAAAGTTTCCATTGTTACTCTCATAGTGTACATGTTTTAACAATTTTCATTCACTCCAACACTACATAAGTTGTGCAATATCTGTATTCCCTTAAACCGCACTCATCCTTCTGAGTATTGGTCTAGATGTAGTCTTCCCACAAATTCCATTTACTTCTATGAAATTTGCCCCTTCCCTTTTCTATAGGTTTCATCAACAGTTCTTTTATCTCCTTTACAATATCCAGAACTTCGTTCTTATTTCCATTTTCTAACAATTGCTTCTTTTGGCAGCCAATAACAGTAAACTTAGTAAGGCCTTACTATGTCCAACCAATTCAGATCCGATATCCCAGCTCAAAACAGTCATGCTCTTAGCTACAAACATTTGTTCCCCCAACACTTCTATCAAAGTTGGGAGTTCTTTAAAATCTGTCATCTTGACAAATTCCCAAAAAGCATGTACTTATTTACTTATGTTTTCTCCATAATAGCTCCAGCATTTGCCATGTAGCTGAGGAAAAAGTTTCTGAAGTCTAATTGGGGTATAAAACTATTTGTTCAAGGGACTTCTGGCATGGCTGCACTCTAAGCACATTTTAATCCACACAACTCTAAGTCTGAAATTTTATGACTCAAGAGAGTTAGCCTGAAAATCAATTAATAACTAAAAGGAAAAAGAATGTGACGAGACAAACATGTAGAAGAGTTAGTGGAAACTAACAGGTAATGAGGCAAAATGAAGTAAAAAGACAAATTATTGCTATAAATGCCACGGGGGAAAAAGACAGGAAGAAACACTATCAGAAATATGGCACAAGTTAAAGATTTACGGCAGACTCTAAAAGATAATCTGATGTAGAAAAAAAGATTAGAGGAAATCCAACAGGGTCTAATTGAACATTTCCTCAGTAATCCAAAATCAAGTAGATAAGAATGTGGAACTTCAAGCAAAAATGGAGGCAGCAGAAGCAAGAATGAACTATGTCAAGGTGAAGCTCACTGATTTACAAGTCATGTGCAGTAAGTACCTAAAATTTCTAAATGTATTTGAAAGGTAGGAAGCCCTGGGCTGGTAGAAGAAGAAGATAGAAGAGTTATATTTTAGTTGGACAGGTATAAGGGAAGAAGAAATTCAAATGAAAAGGGCACATCACAGCATGAAGACTCGAAACAAACACTGTGAGAAGCCCAAGGTCGATCACAGTTAAATTCATACTGCACCAAAAAAATAAAGTACAGACGTCAGAGATGATACTGACAGTGAAAGATAAAAGGGTCTTTGTAGACCTAGACCTAGACCAAGACCATTTATATGAAACCCATAAGCACAGACATTTGTCTGCACTGGTGATAAAGCTCTGTAAGGAAAAGGGAGTTCAATGGAAATTATTACATCCAGCGGCACTTAGAGTTTTTTTGCAGGGCAGCAGCACACAAATGATGACAGAAGGCACTGGAGCTGTTACAAAAGCCGGCAAATTATAGAACACATGTCATGGGGGGAAGAGAGCCAGAAAAGAACACAAATGAGAAAAGAGGAGGGTAAGAATCCAATCCCAGCAGGAGTGACAGGGGCTTATTCCCACTGTTCAAGTACGAATAGAAACTTGAGAAAATAGAATTAATAAAGGAAGTGAGAAGAAGAACATAGAGAAAATAGTAAGGGTGATGATATCAAGGCAATTCAATAGTGTTCTGGCACACACCTGGGCAAAAGAACTAAGAATTAGTTAATTAAAGTGTGGACACATGAGCAGAAAATAATGTTAAAAAAAACCCGTTTCAAATGCATTTGTTGCTCTGACTTTCACTCTCTTAATTTCCTTTTTTTCTTTCTACTTATAAAACTACAAGAAGAAGTACCACTTGCAGAATGAAGGTAAGACTTATTTAAGATGTTTAAAATTACCTCTGGTCAAAACATAGTAGTAGGGCCCCAAGTAAACAATAGACTAAACGGTATTAACAGGGAAAGGTTGGATATTCCAAAGGAACAACATAAGTGTGGGCTAAACAAAAATTACAGATCCAGTTATCCATGAAACTCAATCTAGACTGATTAATAAATGGTTGAAGGGTTATCCAAAAAAGAGCTAATAGAAGCATGAAGGGAGGAACATGAGAAGGGGAAAATGAGAATGTGCAATAAAGCAAATTTAACAGAATGAGGTATCTGCAAATGGAAGAAAATAGAGGGAGAAGGGATACAGTACCAGAAGAGCTGCAGGGCACAGTAAGCCAGATGATAATCAACACTGTGATATAAACATTAGACTGAGAGACAGATATAAAGGAAATTAAAATACCAAATGATTAAAACAAATCTCTGGAGCACAGTAAGGAGGAACTTTGAAATAAAATAGCTTCCTTAGCAGGGCAAGGTAGAAGAGAGAGCTAAGCTAGGGCAAAAATAAGAGAAACTAGAGGATCGTACAGTGAGAACCTAAGCACAGGCTTGTTTAAATTAATGGGTTACAATAGCTATGAATTAAGTTATAAGTAAAAGCAAAGGTAGTAAAAGGGCAGAAATAGAACAATGAAGAGAAATGACAAGGAAGGCAATAACTGCTGAAGAGAAAGAGAAGCCACGTGAGAGCGCAAATAAAAGATGGGTGGTAAATGACAAATGGAGTCGAAGGAAGTTGAATAAAAAGAGAATGAAGATAAGGGCAGTGTTGGACTGTCAAAATGAGACAGAGACTGAGTAAGCTTTGTAGGCTAATTTTATAGGTGTGGTACTGTTAAAGAAATACTGAGATCAGGATTCCTTTTTTTTAAACAATTTCAATAAATTTGCACTTAAGACGCAGGCACCTACAAATCAATAGAAAAGAAAAAAAATATTTTTTTTCCATTATATATGTTAAACATTACAAGCTTTCTTTTTCTAACTCTCATTAGTTCACCATAACATAAAATGCACAATTCCTGCCTTCCCTTAAACCTGACTCTACATTCTGAAAGTTAATATGCATGTATTGTTCCGAAAATTCCATTTACTGCTATGTAATTTGCTCCTTCTCTTTTCTAAACATCCTACTTCCAGTTCTTTTTTCTCACTTATGATATTCAGTATTTAAGTTACAGTTGCTTTAAACTTTGATTTCCATTTTCTACAAACTTTTTGACAGCCAACAGTAATTAAACTTAAAAAGGCCATACTATTCTAATTCAAATCTTGTGTCCCAGCTCAAAAGAATCATTCCCTTAGTTACAGTCATTTGTTCCCTCAATATTTCTGACAAATATTCTAGGTAATTTTTAAAATCTACCAACTCATTACACTCCCAAACACATGTTCCCAATTACCTCTTTCTTCCCCATCACCCCCCCCCCCAATATTTGATATCCACCCAAGGAAAACTTCTTTGAAGTCTGTTTGGCGTATAAAATACTATGTAAACACTTCCAAGCAAAAAATTATACACCTTCTGGTTCTTGTTGCATATGTGAGAATTATATAATATGTCCACCCATTGTTATCTTGTAAAAAAAAGAAGTTATGTACTTACCATAATGTTTAATGTGAGTTGTTCATCTCGCCCTCATTCTTTACTGATGGGCTCGTAGCCGATCCCTCAGCTCCGAGTTGGCCAATTGCAAAGTTCGAGGTCTTAAAATAGCTTGAGGCCAAGTCCCTATCGCATGATGCACCTAGAGTTACCTCAGAACTTGTTTGTTGCGTATAACAATACCATATGTCATATCTCTCACTCCCAAGAGAAGGAATAGAAGGATTGAGCAAGCAGGATGGATCCAGCATCTCAGTCATCTAAAAGCCCAGGAGGGGGTAGGAGGGAGGGATGTAAGAATGAAGGCGAGATGAACAACTCACATGGAACGTTATGGTAAGTACATAACCTCTTTATGTGAAGTTGTTCTATCTCGCCGTTCATTCTTTACTAATGGGTAGCTTCCCAAGCACCATTAACCTCAGGTGGCTCACTGGGGTATATTTCTCAGGACCATGGATCCAAAGGAGGCCCTGTCAACTTTGTAATGAGTGATAAAGGTATGAGGTTTTGACCAAGTGGGTGCTGCACAAATGTTATCAATAGGAAGTCTGGCAGAAAAGGCAGAGGATGTATAAACAGCTCTGGTTGAGTGAGCCTTAATTTTATGCTGTAAGGGAATATTGGCAGCTGAATAAGCAAAGGTGATACGATCAGATAACCATTTAGACAGAGTTGTTTTAGCCACTGGCCTACCCTTCCTGGAATCTGAAAATGAAACAAAAAGCTGGTCTGATTTCCTGAAATCTTTTGTTCTATCCAAATAAAATCTGAGCTGTCTGTGAACATCAAGTTTGTGAAGCATGTACTCTAGATTGTTGGAATGGTTGGGGAAGAAAACTGGCAAATCAATAATTTGGTTGAGATTAGTTTCAGTGCAAACTTTGGGCAAAAAAGAGGGGTTGTTTGAAGTGAGACTCTGTCAGCATGAAAAATTAAATAAGGAGGCTTGATGAACAAGGCTTGATGCTCTGACATTCTGTGGGCAGAAGTAATAGCCACTAAAAAGATGGTTTTCCATGACATAAATTTGAGGTCACACGAGGATGCTGGTTCAAATGGTGGAAGAAGTATGGGGGAAAGCATAAAATTTAGATTCCATGGAGAATAGGGAGATTTCACAGGTGGTCTAATATAAAAGATCACTTTGAGGAAAGGCTTTGGATAATTTGTGTGACATAATATTCAATCTTTCAAATCCCAGATGAAAGTTAGAAATGGCAGCAAGTCGAACACAAACTGTTGCTGCTGCAGCTCCTTCATTGAATATCATGGTTAAGAATTCTAGAATAGAGGCCATAGGGGCTTGGTAAGGATCAATATTGTTTTTAGAGGCCCATATAGAAATTATTTTCCATTTGCTGAGGTAAAGCTTCCTCATAGAGGATTTATGAGAGGATATGAGAATTTGCTTAGTCTCTTTGGAAAGGTTATGAAACCTGGCTATGATGGGAATTGGAGCAGCCAAGCTGTCAGCTTCAGGGACTACAGAGAGGGATGAAGTTCCCCCGATGAGTGCGTCAGAAGGTCCGGAACTGGGTCCAGAATCCAGGGGTCCTCCAAAATATAAAGTCGAAGGAAGGGGAACCAAATTTGGCGAGGCCAATGAGGAGCTATTAGAATAATGGTCCTTCCCAGGGCTTTCGCTTTCTGTAATATCTTGGGTATCAATCAGATTGGTGGGAATGCGTAAAGGAGACTCGGGGCCATTCATGAACAAGTGCGTCCCTTGGGGCTTCTCCCGAAGGAGGAATCAGGGCAAAGTAGCTTCTGCATTTCATGTTGATGTGACTGGCAAAAAGGTCACAGCAAGGCTGGCCCCAGCTGCGGAACATCCTGTCTGCTATTTCCATCTTGATGGACCACTCATGGGCAACAAAACTGCTCTGCTCAGCTTGTCTGCTGTCACGGTGGATTTCCCGGGATGTGCATTACTAACAGAAAGCGCTGGGTGGAAATAGCCCACTGCCATACTCTGAGGGCCTCGCACCAAAGTGGGTATGATCTGGTTCCTCCTTGTTTGTTCAAATACCAGACCACTGACATGTTGTCTGTCTGAATCACAATCATATCCAGAGGAAAGAGAGTCCTGTAAGTACTGCAACGCCAAAAGTACTGCTCTCATCTCTAGGACATTGATATGCAGATGTGTCTCTTAATCAGTCCATGTGCCTTGGGCTGTCTTTCCCTGAAAATGCCCCGTTCCCCACCCTATCAGGGAAGCATCCATGATCACTGTGGGCGCTGAGGGGGGGGTAGCACAAATGGGAGTCGTACTGTAACATGAAGTGAGGTCAACCACCACTAAAGATCCTTTTTGCAGGAGCGGTGGTAGAGCGGTAGCATTGTTGCCTCACAGCAAGAGGTTCTCCTGTTTGATTGTCGGCTGGAGTGCCTTCTGTGTGGAGTCTGCATGTCCTCCCTGCGGTTGAATGACCTCCGAAAGACACGCGTGAATGGACGTGCCTTCGCTGAAGGTTGGGCGTCGGGCTGGCAACTCATCACCATAAAAATCGACTGCCAATCATTAGCGGACCGGAGTTCCGCTGCGGTGACCCCTAACTGGGAAAAGCCGAAAAGACAAACAATCATGAGAGACATGGGGAGCTCTTGGTAAGACCATTGAGTGAACAACAGCCATTGCAGTATCCTCATGTGCATACGACCCAGTGGTATGGCCAGAATTGCTGCTGCCATCATTCCTAACAATTTCAGAACTTCTGATGCTGGTGCCTTGTTTTTGGATATTAATATGTGGACATGCTGACGGAGAAGTAAGACTCTCTCTACTGGAAGTCTTAGCGTGGTGGTGATAGTGGTGTCCAGTTCTGCTCCCATAAAGACGATATGCTGTGATGGCGACAAGGCAGATTTTTCTGAGTTTACTGTAATGTCCAGCTGATTGCAGAGTGACAGAGTGGACTCCCTGGCCTGAATGAGTTGATGCCTGATGGTGGCAGTAAGGAGCCAATCGTCTAGGTACGGAAACACCTGGAATCCTAAACGTCTCACGTGAGCCGTGACCACTGCCATGCATTTGGTGAACACTCTGGGGGCTGTAGTGAGACCAAAGGGCAGGGCTCAAAACTGGTAATGATTGGCTCCCAGCCGGAAGCGCAGATGATTCCTGGATGGCCTGGCCATTTTTATGTGGTAGTACACATCCTGGAGATCTATTGAGCACATCCAATTGTCTTTCCCTAAGAAGGAAAGCACTGACTGAAGCGTGACCATCTAAAACTTCTCTTTCTTTACAGATTTGTTTAGCCTGCTGAGGTCCAATATAGGTTTCCAGTCCCCTGTCTTTTTTGGAACTAAAAAGAATCTTGAGTAAGTTCTGGATCCTGTCTGGTCTACTGGGACTGGCTGGATGACTCTCTTTCTTAGCAATGTTTGGACCTCTACCGTTGCTTGTTCCCTGTAACTGGGTGGAACGTCTGGGATTTTTCTTGTTGGTGGAGGGGTTGTGGCGAATGGGATGAAGTATCCTCTGGAAATGATACTTTGTACTCAGCTGTCATTTATTTTGAGCCAGGCATCTTGGTACAAAGATAAGTGACCCCCGACTGCCTCCACAGAAGTACAGTTGGGCCTTCTTTCAAGAGCACTGGTAGGGCTTCCCAAAGAAGTGATCTCTGTCACCCTGGTTTTGCGGACACCCTCTGCTGTGAGGGCAGCGTCTTCCATTATTGCCCCCTCCTTTGCCACTGGAGTGGGGGGTTCAACATGTGTGTACTGAAAGGCTCCTTGGGCTTTTCGGAACCACATTTTTCATTACTTTTGACCTTTGGGTTAGTGTCTGGTAGGGGTGGAAAAACAGACTCCAACGGCAGACAGAATCTTTCCCTCTTGCTCACACCTGGTCAAAGTTTCCTTAACTTTGGGCCCGAAAAGGGATGAGCCATCAAAGGCTGTATTCACGAAGGATGACTTGAAGGGCTCTGAGAAGGAAACACAAGCGCATCCAGGAGTGTCTCCTAAGAGCAACTCCTGTACCCGCTGCCCTACTCATTCCATCGGCTGCATATGAAATGAGGCACATGGACGAGTTCACTATGGAATTGATGGTAGTAAGCTGGAAGGCAACTTTGTCTGAAGCTCCTGCATCTACTGTACCCTGAAGAGTATCTCCCAGCTCTTTAAGGAGATCTCTTTGTAGTCTTGTTAAATAGTTAAGCGGAGTGCAAAGGTCGCTGAACTAAACATGCGCTTCCCATATCTATCCATGATCCTGTTAGGAGGATGGATAGACAAGGAAGTTTCAGACATTTCCTTTTTGGTGGCTGCTGCCACCACCATGGCATCAACTGGCACACCTTTTGACAAGAAAGATTTATCCTGGGGGGGGCAGATATAAACTTATTAGGCCTCCTAGGGACAGGCTCCATAGTATCCAGAGACTCCTACGGCCTTCGTGGGACCAGCTGCATAAGCTCATCGAAGGGCGGAGACACCCAAGAGGTGGAGGGCTGAGACCCAAAAGCCTTCAGGAGAACCGACTTGTCCTTGGTAGTGTTTTTGGATTGGCAGTCACCCCTCTGCCTAAGGATTTCAAGTATCTCAGCAAATGAGATATTCTCAGAGGGGGGCAGTGGGGATCCTTCTGACTCATCCAAGTCAATATCAGATGTTAGGGACTCCTTAGGGGAGTCTAAATGTTCTCTCTTACAAACTCTCTTCCTGGGAACCTCATCAGTGGGAGCTTCTGGTGAGGTCTCAGAAGAGCAGGGACCACCCAATGGGGCTTCCTGAGGCTCTGGGCCTCTACGCTTGGTCAGGATCTGTGAGGCAGAAACAGACACAGGCGCTTCAGGGGATAAGGAAGCCAGACCTGAGGTTGGGGATATCTTAGGAGACATATCTCTCCTCTTGGCATTGAAGGCACCACTGCCCCGATGCAAGGCAACTGACGGATCCAAAGAAACCGTCGATACCCCCGGCACCAGGACAGTGGATTCCAAGCCAGAGGTAGAAGCCGAGCTCATCTGAGCTGAAGCCCCAAGAGGCAGAGTCAGAATCGACAAGTCAGTCCAACTATCCTCCCCGGAACTGACCAGAGAGTGTCGGCTCCTAGAGTCCTCGAATGGCACTGAGGATGTCAGAGTGAACAGAGCTGAAGACATTGGAGCAGGCGTTGGCTCCGAAGGTTCCACAATCAACAAGTCCGACCCCTCCAGCTCCAAAGGACCAGTATGTCTCGGAGGAGGAACAGTTTTAGCTGGTATAAGAGCCTTCAGCTCTGAAGCCAGTTAGGCTGGAGCCGATAACATTTTTTGCAAAGGCCGGTGCCTTACCTTGTGGGAAACATCGGCTCTCCCATTGTCGATGTTGTACCGTGTCGGTGAAGTTGGTTTCGATGGAGTGGGCTGTCGATAAAGTAAAGGTAACCCGAAGTTAACAGTCATACAAGTAGTAGATTACCCATCAGCTTTAGTACTATAATGCATTACATTATTTAGTTAATTTTTATACTTAATGTAGAATAGTACTAAGTTTAGTTTATTAAACTTAATTGTTTATTTGTCTTTGTTTTGTGGGAAAGTTTGACTGGCTAATACCATTTTCAGCAGAGGCCCAGGGAGAAAAGCTCCATTTGCTTGCGTTGTATTACGCTAAGTTCCAGATAAATATAGAATAGTTTAATTCTGTTTACTTTTATATACATACGGTAGTTGCATTTATACATTCTTAGATTTTACAGAGGTAGAAGTTACTAAAGAGAAAGCCCATGTGTAACTTGGTGGATTGTAAAGGAAGCAGTTATGTATAAAAATTGTTTTGTCATTTCAGTGAAAGGTTGAGAGAATTCTGTTCAAGGAGAGTATTGTACTGTGAGAACAAAGTCTTAACCTGGTAATAAGCATGTGTAAGACCAGGACTGATTAAACTGTTATTTAAGCAGTGAGTTAAAGCTATTAAGTTTGTTGGAGAGTTTTATTTGTGTGGGGATACTATTTCAGAGTTTAGCAACATATTGGGAGTAGAGTGTTTTTGTAATAAAAGTTGTCTGTCTGGCTGGGTTTCACCTGCTCCTTTCGGGCTCACGCCACTCCCGTACCCTACCCCCAATTCCCACCCACCCCACTACTCCTACATGTATATACAACTGGTCACTCCCCTTCCAACCAATCACACCTCAGTCCTTATACTCCTCAGCCACTACGCTCTTATCAGCCACACATCATAGGACACAAAATACTTCTCTAGTTTCCTTCCTTTATCCTTTTAACTCATTAACCCCAAGTACCTTCTCATGGCGCCTATGTGCTTAACACCGAGCGCGCCATGAGAAGATAGTAATTGCAAGCTGTTACCCCCGAGTGCCTTCCACAAGCGTGATAAACTCACTTGCAGATCTGGAGCTGACCTAAATGTAAAACACATTGAAATTGTAACTGAACTTGTAATTTATGTTATGCAGTTACGATTTAATGTGTTTTTACATTAAGGTCACATTAAACTTTTAGTATAATATCTGCTTTCAAAGTAGTTAATAAAGCAAGTGGTGGTGGCCAATCGGAATCTTGCAATCCAAGCCACCACTTGCGTCACACCTCCACCCCGATAACATTATTTTCTTTTGATTTCCCCAATAAATAAAAGGTCCAGCAGCAGGTTTTTTCCTTTCTTTCTGCAAGTATTTGAAGATTCTACCTGCTAATGGATCCCTCAATTTTATTTGGGGACTCACAGGTTTCCTAGACCGCCAGATCTAGGAGGAGTTTACCTTTGCACACGGAGTTCCCGGTCAGCTTTTGCCTAACAACCAAGGTAAAATATGTGCTTTTTCACAGAAGCTAGGTGAATGCAATGTTTTATTTTTCCTAAATGACATTGCCGAGGGTGTTTTCTGCAGTTAGCACAACACATTTTGTGTCGAAGAAATGACATCTTTGGTCTCAAAGAAATAAAAGTGTTAAACTCCTGACCTTTATTACTACCCTGCTTCACTGTTTGTAATTTGCAGGCATATACTTTATACCATCTGTATATATCACTTTCAGTCCCCTTAACTCTGCTTTATAAAACAGGTTGTTCTTATCTACCATTACAAAACATTACAGGATACTCAACATACTTATGAAACAATCAACAAATTTCTAGTCCAACTGGAAGCATTCGACTCACGGAGACATTTTATGCGTTACAAATACAGCAACTATGTTGGTAGCAAAGAAAAACCCAAATTTTTCAGGCAAACATTTTCAGCCAATGCCAGAATTGCTTCAAACCAAGGGAACAGCACCTTCTGGCCGACCAGCATTTTAACCAAGTCCATGCCAGCTAGCTGTTTTTTTTTTTTTGGTTTTGTTTAGATTAGACTAAATAGTGTAGAAACCCAATGCAGCTGCTGCCTGCTTGTGGTGAATCGGTACTTTGTCTTTGTATGTATTGAATTTTCCAGAGATGGGTCCTTTTTATATTAAATTGTTTATTTCTGTTGGGACATAGCAGTTCCTTTGGTAGGACTCCTGTACATAGTTTTGATTTGCAGCTGCGCATGTCCAAGTGGGCAGAACCTGTTTACATTGGAAGCACAAGGAGGAAAGCTTCATAAACATAACAAAAAGCAGGTAATATAATTTGAGGATAGTTTAAACTGAGTAGCACTCCATGATATCGATCTCTAGAACTGAACATAGTTGTCGTTAGTGTTGTGATGCAGAACGCTGATACGGAATTTGTGTAAATGTGTAACTGTAACTGAGTTTTTTCAGAGATGCTACATAACTGTCACTGAGTTGGCCAAGTTTGTGAAGTTTGTGGCATCTGTTAAGTTTATCAAACAAAGATTCAGTTGTGTTTTTTAGTACTGGTCAGTAGATTGGGAAATAATCTGTGTGTAATCGGCATTGATGTAGTTGAAGTCTTAATTTAGAAAGTTGATATAATTAACAGGTGTTGCATTGGCATATATTTTGTGAATGCTATGAAGTTTGAAACTCAAATGTCTGTCATTATTTAGAGACTGTAGTCCTCAGTGCTTGGCAAGAACGCCACAAATTTTATGTGGAACACTCCAGAAATATAAGGCAAAAATCTAGCCAGCCAGAAAAACTCTCGATATTGGGAGGTATGTTCACAGGCTAATGCAGCATAATATAAAGAATTACATAACTGGCAGAGCTCAAATTTTCAGATCAGTGTTTATTAGATATAAAAATACAGCAGAGAACATGTGAAAGGAGTAAATCACAATATGATGTGAGCACTGAAAAATGAGATTATGCTGGTGGGTAGTAAGGCACAGGGTTAATGGCCGAGTGTATGTTTTTGTTTCTAGAAAGTGCATAACTTAGAATATAAAGTCTCAGTATTTTTAATGGCATTGAGGTGGGATGTTGTGTGACCTCCTAAAAGCACACTGCCTAAAAAAGGAAAGAAAGAATCCTACCAAATTTGGTGCATGAGAAGTTTTTTTAATTTGTTTGGGAGCATACACATTTCATTACATTTAATGGTCCATTATTGCATGATTCTCATATCTTTTTTCAATAACTGACTCTTGTTGTAGCCCTGAAGATTACTTAGCTGTGGGCCATTAGTTTATGAATGCTTCACTGTTTTGG